>NC_085056.1:22566444-22761444 GCF_963662255.1 Cinclus cinclus | reverse complement strand
GGGTTAAATGCCCTTTAGACGTCTCCTTGTCTTTCCTTCCAGGGCATGGAGATTGGTATCTCCCTGGCAGGCCCCTGGGTCTCCACGCTTCACCATGTGTGGCTGTATCTCTGGCTTTCCAGCAGGGAAAGCAAATCTCAGAGCTAAAGCGGGGTAAACACTTGCAGGCAGCAATCACAGGGAGCAGCACGGGTGTGATGTCTGGGTTTTTTGGGATGAGGTGGGACATGTTACTAATTGCTAATCTCGAAGCAAGGCTTGGGTTTGCCTCCAGCTGAGTGGGCTCTGAGATGTCACGTGCTCAGTGTGTTTGGCCCAAACCAAGAGATGCCTTAAGGATCCTGCAGAGAGAAACTGCATTAGGGTGCTTTGCATCATATTCCAGTTCCTGATTCCATCCTCACTTTCTTTGATGTAGCTTCTCTCAATGACGACTCACTGTTTATGTATCTTAAAAATTGTGGGAGTGTTGGCAGACTTAACAGGGAATTTTACAGCTTGGATTTTCAGAGTAAATGCTTGGTGTGGGTGCACACTCATCAGTGGGAAATAACTGGTGCTGGTTTGGGGCAGGTGAGGGAGCTCCTCCCCATCAGAGAGAAGCTTGCAATACTCAGCAGGGCTAAGAGTGGGCATTTTCAAGGCTGCAGTTTGGAATTAGCATCAAAGAGAACTAAATGACAATTAATTTCTCATGCAGCTTCTCGGTGAGCTGTAGTTCAGACAATAAAGTGCTGAACTCCAATGACACTTTAATCCTACCAGGATATGCATACCAGGAGTCATGACATAACTGGTGCCTAAATGGAATTTTATGTCCTTTTCCTAGGCTTTCCCTACACCATGACCTGTTGCCTCACTAACCCCTCCCCAGCATCCCTGAGGTTCAAGCTCCGCATGTCTGACGATGGCACTCAGCCTGCTGTTAGTAGCTTTGATCAAATACACAAGCAGAGTGACCCATCCTGGAGGCAGGGAATTCATTTTTATGTGGAGCCAAGGGAGTTTACAATGAATCCCAGCCAAGGGACCATCGCTCCCCAGGGACACCAGGATATCAAGGTATGGGAAGAATCCAGCTGAAGCTTCACTGCAGTGTGCGAGGGCTTTAGCTCTGCTGCCAGCTTTGAGCATCGTGTGGGTGAGATCTGCACTGGCGTGAGGCCTCTGTTAGCTGGGTTAATCGGGACGCTCCTGAAGAAGCACTGTTTTGTTTCCAAAATCGTACGCCGAGATCACATACAAACAAAAAACTCTGTAGCTATGAACTGCCCAGCACCTGCTGGGCCACACTTTGCCCTCAACTTCCTGCTGTAAAGCTGATTCTGTGCAAGTCAGCAGATTTCCTCTGCATTTATGTCATTGTAGTGAGATGAAAAATTTGCCCCTTAATTTGAATACAGTGGTGTGTAGAGCTTTCGTCTAATGTTTTAATTTATTTGACCTATACCCTGATAGCAAGGTGTGTTTAACAAATCTGGTATCGCCAGGAGTCTTTTGTTACTCTCAGAGACTGTGCTCTACACATGGACCAGCAGAAGAATTAAGGCAAAATCCTCCCTCTCCTTTAGCATGAAAAAAGAACTGGAGGATATCACACGTGGGTAACGAGCTTTTGTATGGAGGAATTTACTCCTCTCCCTCTCCTCTCCTCTCCTCTCCTCTCCTCTCCTCTCCTCTCCTCTCCTCTCCTCTCCTCTCCTCTCCTCTCCTCTCCTCTCCTCTCCTCTCCTCTCCTCTCCTCTCCTCTCCTCTCCTCTCCTCTCCTCTCCTCTCCTCTCCTCTCCTCTCCCACCAGGTGACCCTGTGTTCCAACACCGTGATGGATTTCTGCCGGAGAATGCTGGTGGACCTGGAGGGTATTGGCAATGGAGTGGCATCAGTGACCATCATGGCCAGGTACCAGCACTTCCCTGGCCTCCCCCAGCACGCTGCCTTGACCTGGATTTTCTGGCTGGAGCTGCCAAGGAGACGTGTTGTTTAATGACCTCGTGTTCTGCCCAGCCGGATGAGAGAACAGCAGTGCTTGGAAAGCAGCCTGTGCTGAAAAGCACCCCTGCTCACAGCCCAGCATGGTCCTGGGCCTTTTTCTAAAGGGACCAGGAATGATGTGATTTATTGGCCTGGTTTTTGGTGCTTGAAGTGGAAGAAATTTCCCGGGGGACTCCTCTCGTCCTTCCTGCAAGAGGTGGAGTTGTGCTGGGTTGTAACCAACCTGCACTGGTTTGGGACACACCAAGCAGCTTGCTGAGAGTCAGGGCCTGGTTCTGTTAATGAGGGCACGTGACCGTGGGGAAGTGGCTCACAGCAAGAGTGGTGAGGGCAGGATCTTACAAGGGGGAAACAGCCCTTGAAGTGACAGGCCAGCTCTTGTTTTTCTCCTTGCCTCTGCTTCCCATTTTGAGCGTTAATGTTCTCAGACTAAAACCAAAAGTTGTTCTTGCTGCAGCTGCATTCCATCCTGCTATGCTGCTGCAGGTGTCAGTTTAATGACAAGAGAGATGCAGTTCCCTGGTGCTGTTCCCTCTCCCAGGCAGAGCCATCCAGTCAATGCCTGGGCTGCAGTTTTTTTAAGCACGTGCAACTGGGAACAGGCATAGACCTGTGGATTGAAGGACTGAGGGAGATGTAGGAACTGGGAAGGGGTGATCACCCACTCTGCAGGACAGGTGGTGTCTCATGCCCTCCAAGGTTAGGGCAAATTGTTGAGTTCTCAGGAAGGGCAACAGTGCCAAGGGAGAGAAGGGAGTCATTTTTATTGAGACACTAGAGTCGTGTGTTCCTTGAGCCTTGGTGAGCACTGATCCTTGTTGGGAAGGCTCCCCCAGAGCTCATGGATCACTGGAACTGTTACAGGAGTTCTTGTAAGCCTTCTTGGGTAAAGGAGGGGCTGAGGCAGCTGTGGGACAGCTGTGCTCTGCTTGGGGCACTTGGCAGTCTCTGGGTGCTGCCTCTCAGGATTTGCCCCTCCTTGACAGGACATGTTTGAGTGGGAAGACTTTGAAGGCAATTTATCAGTGTCGGGCTGTTAAACGTCTATTTGACAGTGACAAACGTGTTATGCTCCATTTCACAATCTTTGAGGGTAAACGTTCCCCATCCTCTCAGTATCTCTGATTCCCCTGGGGTCATCTCATTGCCCAGATGTCTCGTTCCTGAGCTGCGAGTGTACCCTCACGTCCTGCTGTACGATGAGTGCCGCCTCAAGGTGCCCTACGAGAGGAAGTTCCTCGTTGTGAATAACACCGACCTTCCTGGCTGCTACGGGCTTATTCCCCAGGTTTGGCATCACATGCACCTCCTTCTTGCAAATATTACTGAGGAGATTATTCCAGGGGAAAAGGGTTTGGATAAGTCCTTGCTGGTTTCTATTCAGTCTTAAAGATCTGCTGAGAGCAGGATCCTACCTGAATGTAAACTTTAGGATGCAGTGTAATCTCCTGAGGAAACAGTTTATGTTTTAGTCTTCAGGGTCTTTTCTTGTGGGACACCTTAGAGGGCTGTGAAAAGCTGCTGCACACACACACACCCATGCCTGTGTTGGCAGCCTCCTTGCAGGACCCCCTGAGGATGCTAAGCCTACAATTCTTGCATCTTGTTTCTGCCTTTTATCTTTGCCCTGGGGATTTTAAAAAATGTGTGTAAGTTGCCGTTGTGGTGGATGTTAAGGAGTTTAAAGTTTATTTAGACATCCCTCTGAAGTTGCATTTGATTCTGTCCCTTCTAGAAACGCAAGGAGGACACTCCTGTGTTCTACTCCAGCCCCAAACCCTGTGGGATTGTCCAGCCTCACAGCATTGAAGAGATTCCAGTTACAATCGAAGTCCAAACATTGGGCGAGCATCGCACCAGTGTTCTTATCAGCGTGTTTGGGGATGAGAGAAACCCACGGGTGAGTGCAAGGGGAGATGTGTGCCTTTGTGCAACTCGTCCTGGCAGGCTGCAAAGGGTATGGGGATTGTTCTGGGGAAACCAGGCACAGGCTGCTTTGGAGGACAGGAGGGATTGGTGGCATAAACAGCTCATGCCTTATAGGTGGTAATCTCAGTGTCTGACACAGAAAGTAGCTCATCTAAGCTGAAATCGAGGATAATTCTAGTTAATTAACCTTTAAAATGCTAGTAACTTTGGAAACATCTGTTATAAAATGTCTTATCTCTCTGAACACAAAAGAAGATGTCAGAAGACTTCTGGGAACCTTGAGCTTTCTCTGAAAGAAAGGAAATGTGACATTTGAAGAGTTGTTGCAAGGATTTCAACTTCCATTAAAACCTATGCAAATGAGGATGCCAAATTCCCTGGATGGCACCAATCATCTGAACCTGGGCCACTGTGGCCCTGCACAGAAATCAGTCACCAGGAAGGACTGGCAGTGCAGGCTGTGCCAGTGAACCTGAAGTTGGACAAAACAGTTGTTTCAACTCTCAGGCTGCTTACCTTTTAAGCTGAGTCTCTCCCCACCACAATAACTAGTTGTTCAACTGTCTGCCTGGTCTTAACCTGACATTTCTTCCAAAGCTTTTCCCTTGGGGCCAATAATTTGTACTTCGAAAGTTTGTCTTTACCTTGACCCTTTTGAATTAGGAGGTGAATGTGTAACTTTGTTTTCTTTTCCAAAAGCCCAGCATTTCAGCAGGAGAGTGCTAGCTGTCCCTAAAGAAAGTAACTTAGGCAGTGTTGAGCTGCTTAAGCTTTTCTAGGTTTCCCTGTTGAGGTTTGTTTTGGTTTTTCAAAAAATCTTTCTTGCTTGCTTCCTGGAACAGAGACAAGAATTACAGAGCACTGGACAGCTGGCAGACATCTACCCGAGTCCAAGGCTGATAGAGTTTGGCATGATCCCAGCACTACAGCCTAATTCACAAACTTTTACCCTCTTCAACAAACGTCTTGTCCCTACAGACTTCAGGGCAGAGATAGTAAGTATCTGTGGGGCTGTTTTCCAGGGAAATTGACTGGTCAGTAGCAACCATTACTTGGTTTTTAGATGCAAGCTAGATCGCCCTGTGTGAGAGGAGGCAAGATACTCCAATATTCCATCTGAGCGAGGCAAGAGAAACCTGGCTCTGGAGGTTTTAGCTGGGGCACCCCTCAGTGAAATCAGGGGCAGAGATGCTGGAGCACAAATTAGTCTGGGTTGTGTTGACAAGTTCTCCCTTAATTTTACGGAAGGCCTTTAGCTGGGTGTGTCACAGTTTTGGAGCTCTGAGATCAAGAGAAACCTGTGGTCCTTTGCTCCCCGGAGCGCATGGATCGCCGTAATGGTTTCCCTACATTTCCCTAGGGGTTCCATCTATCCATTTGCTTTGTGCCAAACTGCTGTTACTAGAGGAGGGCAGGCTACAAGGTCTGTCCTCAGACTGCTTGCGGGGAGGCAATTTTCACAGCTCCTGTGGGTCGAGCCAGTTGGGCTGTCCACACAAAGACATGTCTGGGGGTTGTGCACCCCCACATCCTATGGTCTCTGTGCCTGACACGGTGCCAGAGCTGCTCAGCCAGCTCCCGAGCCCATGCCCAGAGTGGCTGCTCCCCGACCAACGCTGGGCTGGGTAGCAGGAGGGCAGGGCTTGCTCTCTACAGCACACAGATACGTGGAAGCGTGGAGGACAGAGGCAAAGAGAAGACAGGGATCTTCCCTGTGGAACCCAAGGCAGCCTATTCCAAGGAAGGCCCAGGCACCATAGACACAGACACTGAGTGTGCAGGAACTTTTATACAGGGGAGGTTCTAGGGGAGGGTACAAATCCTCAAGCAATAGGGGGAAGATTGGGGAGGAGCACAAGGCAGGGTTTACAATGCTTTAACCAATGAGGAAACACAGGGAGAGGGAGCAATTCAAACAAACCCATGGAGCTTCAAAGCTTAGGGGATTGCCCAAGGGGATTTCCAAAGCAGGGGCTTGGCACAAGGAGGGATTGACAGCTTGGCAGGGGGAAGGGCAAAGAACATTCCACAGCAAGGGGCAGGTACAATGTGGGATTGACAATTCAGGAGGAGGAGGGACAGAGAACATTCTGTAACAAAGGGGAGGTCTTAGGGAAGATTGACAACTGGGTAGGAGGGTACAACTTGGACTAGACCAGCAATAGAGGGGGGAACAGGGGCAAACCATTAAAGAAAAAACACACCGCAACATGTGCCGCTGAAGAGCATCTTTGGGGACCAGCTGCAGAGAAAGGCAGCTCCTCAATATGTGGAGGTTGCATTGGGCAGAAGGAGCTGGGGCTACTCCCCAGGCAGGGGGAGCAGGGCTGGTGCAGCCAGTGGAGGGCTTGTAGGCTGGGGCTGGGACTGGGGGGATGACTGATGGAGGGGGTGATCTGGGAGGGGGTTGAGATTTGTTCTTCTTCACGTTGGGTGTGTTGAACTTGTGGAGCTGGTTAAAACCTGATACTACGGACTTGTTTGAGTCTGTGGATAAAGCATCAGGCCGTGTGGGAGAGTCCAGGTTCAGCCTCCTGGGCCAAGGAGGAGGGCCGTGAACTTTCCTCTTGCTGCTTTTCCATCTGTTTGGGGATAAATGTAACCTTAAAGTGAGGGATTTTTCCAAGACAGCTTTCTCTAGCTCCACAATGAAATTCTGCTTTCAGCCTGTGCAGGGAGCAATGCACCTTGGCTGGGTGGGCCTGGCGTGTCAAGGATGGGTTTCACAAGCTCGTACCAGGGCCGGACCTGCAGAGCTGTGTCCGTGCAGCTGTGCTGCTGCAAGGCCTTTCCTCCCTGCCTGGGGCACCTTCCCACTCTCTTGCCCAATCCATGAAGTCCATGAGAAAGCAGATGAAGAGAAGAGTGGTGGGAAGAGTGGGCCATGTCCACACGGCGCATGTTATCCAGTTTCCTTTTTGCTTCCTGCTTTTCTGCCCTGCTGTAACCATTCAGAGGTGAATTTTCCAAAGCAGAGGGCACTGGGGCACCTCTCTACAGCTGATGATAAGTGGGAAGTGAGGGCTTCAGTCCTTCAGGGGATGTTGAGAAGCACTGATGGCCCCTTGGGAAAGAACAGTTTGGTGCTGGGGTTTTGCTGAACTGGTTTTGCGGAGTTAATTCTTCAGGCTCTCCGCAGTATCCTCCAGCTCTGTGGTTTCTGGAGTGGGATTTGAGCAGTCCTGGCTTCCTCTGGCCTCGAGCCTTTGTAAGAAGCCACGAGAGACAAAGCAGCTTTCCTTGGCACATAGTGCAGAGAAAGACTGGGGAAGGAACAGTCTCCTGTGGAGGAGTGTGCCGTCGGTCAGGCAAAACTGGGATAATTAGGAGAGTCTGTTAAAGGAGGGGGAAATACAGGTTGTATAAGCTCTGCTGTTTCCCGATACTATAGCTTAAATTTAGGGAAATTAAGCCCTTACGATTTTTTATCCTCCCCTCTTTATTCTTTCCTTTTCTTATATCCCCCAGAACACCAGGGTGTGTCATTTCCATCCTAAATGCGTAATATGCTTTTCTTACAGGCCTGCAATCCCCACTGCTATGTCATTGAACCCAGAGAAGGAGTGATCCCCGCTACGGGTGATATTCCTGTGACCATCACAGCAACCTTGGATGACACTGGGATTTTTGCTGACACTATTCAGCTTTTCATTGGGAACAGCCTTTGGACCACCTTCATGTTGCTGGCTGTGGGCACCGGCACCACAATTGTCATGGACAAACCATTCGTCCCAGAGCTCAGCTTGGGACACCAGTTCAGGTAGGAGATCCCTCCACTGCCACCTCTCCTCCTGTCTCAACAAGGAGCAGTTTTGCTGTAGTTCTTCAGAAAAGATCTGCTTCAGTTTACAAGCCCTGACACCTTCCCCAAAGGCAGAGACTCCTTTAGAAACATGGGATGGCCAGTTGAATGTTGTTAGATACCCTCAAAAGCCACTGAAAGGGAAACCAGTTGCTAAATGGCCAGTGAATTGTCTTTAGTTCTCATACATTGTCCTGACTTGACCAAGTAATGCTCTCACAGAACAAAAGGTTCTGAAATGGTGCCCGGATGAGGCAGTCCCTCCATGTGGCTGAGGGACCAAGGGAAGATGGCATCACAGCCTTCCCTTCCAAAATGGTGCCTCTCAGGCAAGCAGGGGCCCTGGGAACAAAGAGACAAGAAAGAGGGTGAGAACCCCCAGCAGGAGGGCAGGAGCTCTCAGAGCAGTTCCAGAGGCAGATGGAAACTTGCTGGTTTGTGTGGGGTCCACAGCACCGCTGCTGCCGCTTCCTTGTGTTGTTCGTGGGCTCTGCTGCTGCCCTGCTCTGCCCAGGACCTCACTTGGTTTTTTGCTGCCAGCAGAGTTTGCAAAGTTCACTTTAAAACAGCTTCTAATTGCGAAATGGATACCAGTGCAAAAGTTTCTACAAATGGCTACCAGTGCAACCCAAAGGTGCTATGAACCTGGAGGAGAGTCCCTGCTGCCCTGGTTTCCGGTCCTGGAGCAGGCAGATCATTTTTACCAGCTTGCTGGGATCATCCAGAAAGTGCCTCTGAGCTGGCTTTTAAAAATGCCTGCAATCACACCCCCACACACAAAAGGTCCCCAAGTGCAGGATCTCAAAGATTCAGTAACGGTTTTGGACCTACAATACAATTATACAATATACAGTCACAGTATGAAGCACCCCAGAACAAGCATTTTGGAGGAAAAACCAGGTCCTGAAGGGCACCTTATCAGACACTGTTTCTGATCCACATTAAGAGTTGGAAATGCAGACAGTCTCCAAGCTATTAACACCTCAGACTGCTCACTGGGAGCACTCTGTTGACCAAGGAAATAGCTACTCCCATACTGTTTTCCATCCTGGCCTCTATTCTAGGCTCGTTCCCTGTATTTGTCGGTTCAAAGTAACAAACAGGGGCCACCATTTCCATCGGCTCTTCTGGAGTGTGGAATGTCACAGCCCCCCTAAGAAGAAGGGCCAGAGCATCCCAGCCCTCAGCAGCCCCCTGGCCGAAGATGATTGCCAGAGCCCCAAAGGCACCAGCCCCGTGTTTGGGCTGGAGCCACTGTCGATGGAGCTGCAGCCGGGCGAGTCTGTGGACATGGTGCTGCGAGGCTTCTCCCCCATCGAGCAGGTGAGGTCCCCACCAAGGGCTGAGCCTGGGGAGCCATCAGATGCCCTCCCCTGGGCTTGTTCCACATTCCTTGACACTTGCCTGGGGAAATGAGCAGGGGCCTTCAAGAAACTGGTTTAAGGCCACACGTTCCTGTGGCAGCACCAGTTGCTTTCCTTGCTGGCCACCATCAGACCAGCTAAGGCTTTCTTGTGATTCCACAGCTACAAAACCCAGGGCTGATCCCAAAGCAGGGGCGGAAGGAAATGTTGCCCTTTTGAGGCAAACAGTGTTTCATGCTTAGTCAGCAAAGAAGGGCAGAGAGATAATTTAGACTAGAAGCCCAGAAAGAAAGTGAATTTAAAAAGTGCCAAGCACTTTATCTGGGGTAAGAACAGAATAAAACATAAGCTGTGTGAAGGGAGGGAGTTTCTCACAGGTGCCTTTTGTGGTTTTTGGGTGCACTGTTAGGGACAACTGAGTGGAGAATAAAGAAGCTGCCTCACAGGAAGAAAAAGGCACAGTGGCCATAACTCTAAGGCAACAATAGGGCCTGTGGTGGGTGGTGGGTGCTGAGCCAGGGCAGGGCATTGTCTGGATGCTCTGCCACCACCCAGCAGTGACAAGAGACCCTTGCATGCAGGAGGTGCAGGAATATGTGATGTGTGAAGCTGTCACTGGGACAGCCAGCAGGACAGAGAAGATAATAGAAACAACCATTACCTGCAAGTTTATTGATCCCTCCATAGAAATATCAGCCAGACAATTCTCTTTCTGGGTGGAGAAGGTAAGTTTCTGGATTGCATCCTGACATTTAACAGCATGGCTGAGGGGGGGTGTGTGCTTGTGTTAAAGCCCCTCTTTACCCTTCCTGAGGCACTTTGTGAAGTGAGTGAAGATGCTTTTAGGGATGAGAGTGGTATTTAACTTCCCCAACGTAAAATTGCAGTTACAGCTTCACTGCCATGGGGGATTGTGGCCACTTCCAGAGAAATGCCAGTCTCTCTGCTCAGTGTAAAGGGAGGTTTTTCAGGAACCTCCAAGGCACAGGGATGTCTGTACCCCGATGCTGTAGGGAGGCTGGGAAAAATGGAGATTCCTGTGAATTCCTCAGGCTGACAAGGAAAAACCCATCATCTCCTGTGTCTCTTTGCCTTCTCTGCTGTTGGCATGGATGCCTTATGATATAGCTATATGGTATAGCTCTGTGCATTTCCCTGAGCCTCACCTGCTTCAAAGGACCTCCAGACATCCTGCAGCTGCAGCGATGATAACACTGAGGCAGAGCAGGTGTCCTTTAGTCTCTGGATCCCAACTCCAGCATCACCTTTTCCTCTCCTGACAGTTGTCTGAAAAAGAGAGGATGTTTCATTATTTGGTGTCTGTAGTTTCAGGCCTCTCTTCCAATTCCTAGGCTTCCACTGAAGTACAGAATCCCTGGAACAGGCAGTTCAGGTGTAACTAGAAGCTTTTCAGCTCTCCCTGATTCTGCCTGGCTTCTGCTTGATGCCACACACACAAACTGATTCATTGCATGCCATGGCACAGCACCTGCCTGATATCAGTACATGCAGAACTAGTTTCCCAAACTCTCTGGTTTCTGTAAACCGTGCAGGAAGCCCATCACTATGGATAGAGAGGAAGGAGGAGCCTAGGCTGCTCATAGCTTTGAGACCAGACACTGTGTCCCTGTAGCAGGGGCTGCAGGACACATGTTGCAGATGAACTGCTTTGATGAGGCTGCTAGAGCCATTAAGGTTGCAAGAAATGTCTGTATGTGAGTGATGACCATCTACTGCTGTTCTGCCCAACAGAGAGACAAAACTGGAGACAAATGGTCTGGATTGACTTTTTTGATTTAGATCTTGTTTAAGCAGTTGCCTCCTCTCAGGGGGCTATTCCCTCATCCATGTGTGGGAGTGTTTCCCTGTCCCCCAGGGAATGCTGTGGTTCTAAACATGAAAAGCATCTGCTTTAAAGACAAATGTCCTGGAAGGGTAGAAACAAATAGAAGGGGGAAATAGAGATGTATGCACTTCTGGGGCTGAAAACTGTGAGATGCAGCAGAAGCAGAAGGAGGTCTGTGGCTAGCTGAGGCTTCTTTTTCCTTGTCTCCCGTTTCCATAGAAACCCAGTGATGATGTCCTGACTCTGCAGTACAAGCCTTTGGCTTTAAAGAACACCTGCTTGCTGCCACTCGACCTTATGCTGGACTTGGAGCAGCCGTTTCTGCTCTGCGATGCGGACCAGCAGCCCCTCCCGGATGGCCAGGTGAGCAGCCCTGGACTCCTCCAGTGGGGTCTGAAGAGGAGGGATGTGGTGGTGCCTTTCTGTTGGGAGAGCCTTGAGTCAAGAAGTTTATTCTGTAGTGTCAGCAGTGGATTGGCCTGAGCTGCATCAGCAGAGCTGCTGAAGGAATCAAAATCTTATCTGAATTGAGAAGGTCCATCCTGGCTTTAAGGCACAAGGAGAAGGAGCAGGCAACTAGGTCTGGGCCAGCCATGCAGTAAAGGTGTCTCCTGGAAAGCATCCCAGCTCTCCAGCAGCCACCCCCTTGTCTTGCTGCTGAGCACAGAAACTTGGGCTTGAGGGAATCCTGGACTAGACTGCTGTGGCTGCAGTCACAGTGTTGCTGTAAAAGAAATGCACGATGAACCAAGAAGCCCATGCTGGGAATCACACTTCAAGCATTTACTGTTTCAGCTGTGAGACCTTGGGACGTCATCACACGGGTGATTAATTACTGTTCATCTCCTTGCAGCCTGTGACAGTGGATGTAGGACAGACCTGTCATCTCTACATTGCATTTGACCCATCTTATAAACTGGATTTTCATAGCTGGAAGGAAGAGAAGGTTCTGAAGATAAACATGGTCAACGGCCATCCTTATGTGGAGTGTATCACCCTTCAAGGAGAAGTCCACTTCCCCAATCTCCAAATCCAGCCCAGCATTCTGGAGTTTGGCTGCATCCTGGCTGGCACTGCAGAAGGGCGTTCTCTGGAGATAACCAACTGCAGCCCACTGCCTGTCCAGTACCACTGGTCATTCCATTCAGACGGCCAGGTGAACAGGCTGAGGTATGTGCACCTTTGCTCTCTCCTTGAAGCTCTTCTTCCTGGTGTCCTGTTTCTGCTTTGCAAAGAACAAAGCTGTTTGCCTAGGATCTGACAGACTGCTTCTGACTTTTCCTTTTGTAAGTAGCAGTGACCAGCCGTGGTCAAGCTGGATGCTCAGGGAATTGGTTTTCCACCAATTTTATACTTCCTGGGGCAAACCCGTAGTGGTTTCCCTTGGGAAGGAAAGCTAAAGCTGGGCTGAAAGCTGCTTTCTCAGACCTCTGTGGCCTGAGGCAATGTCCACCTTGATGAAGGGCCCCTAGTCCCAGCTCCCACAGTGCTTCTGGGGGGCCCTTTTGACCCCTCTGCTTTGGGATGGGTTCTCTTTGCAGGAGCTCCTCTCTGCTCCTTATCTTCCTCCCTTGCATTGTGCTGGAGGATGCCCAGAAAGTCCCAACACCAGAGAAAGAGCTACTTAGAGCCTGGGCTGATGCTGAACATCTTGTTACCTTCCCTTTCCTTCTTTTCTGAAGCAACTCCTTTAGTGTCAGGATGATTTCTTTCACAGGGCTCCGCTTTCAGTGGACACCTTGGATTCTCCACTCCCTTTTTTTGGTGACACTTATTACTATTTTTAACTTTTCCCCACTGCAACATGTCCCTTATGGGGACTGTACTGCTTGACAGCAGGACTTGTTCATCACATCATCTCCTATCCCTGCCTCCGAGAGAGTTTCTACTTTAGAGTGAAAAATGTCATTGTCTGGGCACCATGGTCCTGAGAAGTTGCCTCAAACCATTCATTAAAACTAAAGACAGTAGAACAGATGATTAGGGGGCTCTTGGGGGTTATGATGAGAGAGCCCCTCATCCAGAAATAAAACCCAGCTTTAGATAACAAGCTACAAAGCTAAAGACAGGGCTTCTTTGGGGAGCAGGTCATTATAGGCACTGAATGCCGGTCTGGGAATGGAACATCCAGGTTGTGTTTGACTGTGTGGGGAGCACTTGCAGCTCGGCAGGGTGACAGGCAGGCATGGCTCAACTGTGTCTCTGACGTGGCATTAGAAACACAAGCAGAGTTACCCTGAGCACCTGCTTCAATTTAAAATGGGGAATGTGACCTGAGTCACCTGGGAGTGTTGGAAAATATCATCCACCCCCCCCCCCCCCAAGAGTGTCAGGGAAACATCCCTGATAAATACCTGGTAGAGCTGCAGAGTTTCTGACGTTGGGCACTGGGGAGGGGGCTGTGCTGGCTCATCACTGGCCAGGTGTGCCCCTTGGTGCCTCAGATCTCACCTTCTTGGCTTGCCTTCTCTGTCTTTTCCTCTCCCACTGTGCTTTTTGCATCCCCACAAGGTGTTAATCCCCATCCTCTGGAGTTCCTCAATGCAAGCAGTTGCAGCTGCCTGCACCACTGCTACCAGTATCATCCCTGGGCTGTCTTTAGAACAGAGCTGCTCCAGCCTGGATTGAGAAGGGCTGGATCAAACCATTTCTCAGTTCAACGCACCAGCACCCACCCAGCAGCTGCATCCTGACCAGGAGCTATTCGTGCAGGTGTCCCTTCCTCCCATGGCAGGTCCCTGTTCATAGTTACATTATTTTCCAGGCATGAGCGTTGCCCACCTAAGTTCAAACCCCAACCACCAAAGGAGAAGAGAACCTGCTTGGATTACTCGGCATCTCAAAGGAGACGCTTCAAGATTAGAAATGGGGAGGACCCAGCCACAGCCCTCAGAGAATCGTGGGTGCCTGCCCAGTCTTTAGGAGCAGAGGTAGATTTTCTTGTACACCTACTGCTTGTGTTGCCTCCCCAGCTTACCACCACCAAGTCATGCTCCTGCTGTCCTCCCTTTTTGCTGCCCTACTGTCCTGTGCCCCGAGAGTGCGCTGGGCAGCAGGGCCAGTGGCTGGACATGGGGTGTGTGGGAGGGAGAGAGTTTTCTTTGGAGAAGCCTGCTGAGATCCTACAGACCTGTGCGGAGTGTGGGACTTTGTGGCCATGTTTTCTTCACAAAGATAAGATGAGGCTTTTATCTGCATCATGATGATAAGACCTCCAGCTTCCTTCCCAGAGCAAGCTGTGATGAGTGCTGATCTCCATGTACCCTCTTCCCAACCCAGCCAAGACCAACTGTTTTCAGGTCTCTGCTTTTACCCAAGAGCTGGTATTGCAGTGGTGGCCCTGAAGCTGTCTTATAAACTGAGACTTTGCAAAGTGGCTGTCTCTTCCTCCTAGCATAGAAAATGGCTTGTTTTTCAGGTGCTGCCATATATTTGTGAAAAGTATTACATCCCACTAGGCTTGGGGGGGGGATTCAGGTTATCCACGGACATACTGCACACTCCCCTCAAAGTGGAGAATGTAAGAGGGAATCTGTCTCACTTCCACATTTTCGGTATGGCAAGCAGAGCTGTAGCTCCCAGTCCCGTTGGCAGCCCTCAGCATTGCCCACAGAGGGGCCTCACATCCCTCTAGACCCATCACAAAGCGCTGCTGAAGCAACTGGTTGTTGGAGAGGCCGTGCAGGGCATGTCATAGGGCTGCCCAAGGACACTGTGCAGCACCTATGGAGGGCATTGTTCCCCCTGGAGCTCATCAGGTGGTCCATAGGGCATTTTTGCAGGGCCTTTTGCTGTAGCACCTTGAGAATGCAGCATATAAATCAGAGAGCAAGGGGAAAAGCCTCAGGAGTCAGAGCAGCTGGGCTGGAGTCCTTCACTGAGATCCCTGAGCTCCAAGAGCTCTCACTCTGAGTCTCCTCCTTTTCTAAAAGCAGTAGGAAACGCTTTTTAAAGGCAAGTTGTGCATCAGAGGGAATTTCTACTGCCAGGAGATATCCCAGTTCACTTGAATGTACAATTAATGCATTGATCTGTGAGTATGGGAAAAGATCTTCCCTGTGGTCTCTCCACTGGTCAGTGGCATGGACACAGGATGAGATCAGGATGATTCTGGCTGTGCTTGAGGAATAGGCACCTCCAGCTACAGCTGCAGTTTGCTCCAAGGTGCTCTTCTGCATCCATTTCCACACTGAACATCTCAATCGTTCCTGTCCTCCAGGTTTTCAGTATCCTGCCGCAGTCGGGTGTGCTGCAGCCAGGAGAGAGACAGAAGGTTTCCTTCAGCTTCTTTGGCCACCTCAACACCATCGCCAGTGTCACGGCGCTGTGCCATGTAGAGGGAGGCCCCACCTACGAGGTGGAGCTGACCGGGGAGGCCTCATGCATCAGCTACTCCCTGAGCCTCCAGGAGATCAACTGCGGCGTTCAGGTACCACACGTGTGCCCTGGCACAGCTCCTTGCCTTTGAACCACAGCTGATGGGTTCCTGCCCACCTCAGTCCAGGGCTCCTTCCCCTTCCCAGCCCCTTTGTTGGCTCTGGAGCTTGGAATTGCAACCTTTGAGGGACACATCTGGCATCCAAGCTGGTTTTAAATGGCCATCTCTAACCCTCTCCAAAAGGCTGGGAATGCCTCTTTTTCAGGGTACCTAACACTGCTTCCTGGGGCAGGCAGGGCCCCAGGGGGGATGCTCAGAGGGGCATGTCCCTGAGACATCCATTTGCTGATCCACTCCTAAAGCCTGATCTTCCCACGGACATGCTCTTGTCTAAAGCTCTTACTTAATCCACACAATATCCAAGTGAATAAGTTTGGCTTCCAGTCACTATAGTTGGAGAGTCTGTCCCAGAATAATCCCCACATTCACTCTTTTTCAGTTGAAAGCACACAGATATTTCCAGCTGCTGGCCCTGTCTGTTTTGCCCTGTGTGACTCCCTTGTTGCATGTATTTTGCTTGCCAATACTTGCATACAGGTGCCTTCTGCATTGCCTCAGTGCTGTTTCTGTTCCTCCTGGCTGTTGGTGAACCCTCACAGTGCAGAGGGCCTGGGTCCCCTGGTTCCTTTATTACTGGCCCTCACATGGTTGTTTACCACACCTCTGTGTGCTGCCAGAGCTCCCTGCTCCTGTGCAGGTGCCCTGTGCCTGGGGGTTCCTTAGGTCCCCCCGTGCCTGTATCTCCTCCGTGGTCCCTGCTCCCATTATGTGTCTGCTTTCAGCCCCAGGAGAGAGGAAGGAGATTCCCAGCAGCAGGCCTGGGTCTGTAACTTCCCACTCCTATGCCTTCTCTCCAGATATTTAATGAAATTCGTCACAGCACAGTCACCCTGGCAAACACTGGCAAGATTAAATTCAACTGGGTGCTAAATCCTAGCACTGCAGAGCAACATCTGCCTGGCGTGTTTCTGGTCATCCCCCCCACTGTAAGTACCACAAGTGACCGACCCCAGTCCTGTGTCAAGTGGCCCAGGAGAGTGTTAAAGGGAAAAAAGAAGGGGGGGAAGGGGGAAAAAAATCAGAGGGGAAAATCCCAAACCCAGCTGTTAGAGATAGAGGGCTGTAAGTAATTTCTGCTGTTTCTGCTGGGGGCAGAGAAGCAAGTGCTCTCCTGACAGACTCCCTCATGGCCTTGGCTGGTGGGTGGCTCTGCTGTCACAGGGCACACACCAGTGGGAGGAGGCACAAATCTGTTGGTCACCTCAAGTGATGCGCTTCACTGGGTTCCTCTGAGAACGAGCTGTGCTTTTGGAGCCCCGAGCACACTTGCTAAAAACAAGAAGTGGCTGACAAAACAGGCGAAGGGCAGGTCTTTGTATGGAAATCTGAGTGAAGCTTTATTGGGTCTGGAAGGGAATCCAGGGACAAAGACAAAACTGGGTTGAGGGCACAGGGTTAAATATGGGACAAAAGAGGCACGTCCTGAGGATCAAGGTCCTATAGGGACAGGGAAAAGCGGTGCAGAGGAGGGGCAGCCAACCAGGGGAACCAATAGGGTAACAGGGCTGGAGCAATAGGGCAAACTATAGCCAAGGGGCATCAAGGAAAGGAAGAACTTTCCAGAAAGGGTACATCCAAGGTGAACAGGGGTGGAATAACTGTACAAACCAAGAGAACTCAAGATATTAACATGTGCCTGCAAAGGCCTCTGGGAGGGAGGCACTTCTCACCCCAGCCTGGAGGGGCGTTTCTCCCTGCCTGCTTCTGCCTCTCCAGAGCTGAAGTGGTACAGTGCCAGTAGCAGGCTGGTCGCCTTTCACAGTTATTGTCTTGTGCTGCTGTAAGGGGAACAGAGAACAATTCTACTTGCTAGATTTCTCAGATGAAAACAAAGTGTAAACAAAACAAGTATTATATCTGAAAACTGTTTTTTCATGAAGAAAGTGTGCGGTCCCAACCAGAAGGGGATAAAACAGCGGAGAGAGAAAGTGAGAAACGCAAAGTAACAGTTGGCAGGCACAGAGCGGTGCTGCTGTAACCCTGGGGCGCTCTGTCCGTGTGCCGCTCGGCAGATGGAGCTGTGTGCGGCCAGCCGCCCCGAGCGGGCACGCCTGCCGCAGTGCTGGCCACCACCCGCAGCCGGCAGCAGGCGCGGCTGGCCCGCGGGCAAACAGCCGAGCACCAGGGTGCCGCGGCGAGCGGGGAGTGGCTCTGCCGGGAGCCGGACCCTCCAGCTGTTCCCAGCCCAACAAAAAGCCAAAAACGGCAGGGAAAAACTGGCAGCGTTGACTGCTTTCATATGGGAAGATTCCTCCTGTAATTCAGCCCTTTTAGGAAGACTATTGTTCAGACAGGCAAAATTCTCCTGGGCTTTGGAGTCTGCTCGCAGCCCCCCAGAGGTGGAGCCTGCATGCATTTTCTCCTCGCAACTTCTTTTCCTCGTGGAGGGTGTTAAGGGTTAGGGTACAGCCCCCATAGTAATTTTTCACCCCGTATCAGAAAGTGTCTTCTTAACATATATTGAGGCATAAATTAAAATTTAACTGGTTCCTCACAGTCACTCTGGGACTCTGACAGCTGAGATCTCAGGCTGTGCTGGCACTGGAGCGTTGCTGAGGGTCACCTTAGCCAGGCTGTGCGATCACACAGGACATAGCCCTTGGCCCTGCCTCCCTGCTGCCAGCGCTAAGCAGCACTTCCATATCTCTTCCTAGGCTTGCTGCTCCCTGCCTCCTGCACCTCTGCTGCTGTGCAGCGGCTTTGTGGGGCAGTGAGGGAGCTAGGGAGCAGCAGGGCTGGAAGAGCAAGGAGAAAAATTAGCAGCATCCCACCACTGTCCAAGCTTCTCAGTCCTGCCTGGATGTCTCCCAGCCGAAGCAGCACTCCTGCCTTTGTCCCTCCTTGCAGCGGGAGGAGGAAGCCGATGGCGTTCCCATTTCTTCATGCCTGTCTCCTACAAGGGATGAGAGGAGCTGCTGGCCCTGCTGAGCGCAGGGATTTCTCTTCCACAGCAGCAGCAAAAGAGCCTTTTTTTTTTGTTTTTTTTTTTTTAATTTTTTTGTTGAGGCGGGCTCTTGCTGGCAAACCCCATTGGCAGCAGAGCTGTGTTTATATCAGGCTGTGCTGAGGCTGCAGCCTTATGAGCCCTTGGGAAAACACACTGCACCCTGCGGCTGGAGGCTCGACCTTATGGGCACAAGAGACGTAGAAGGTGTGAGAAGCGAAGCCCACTCCTCAGTTAAAATCTAAAGGGGGACAAAATCAATAAAGCAAAAGTAACAGCACTGGGTGCTTGACTTGGGTGCTTAGCTGCAGCCAGAGGCACACCACACCACACATCAAGACCCCTTATATACCCGGGGTATTGCATCAGCCTCATACATATTTACAAATGGTTATATGTATTGAAATATTTTAACATAGTTCCTCCTCCGTCCCACCTTTTTGGAGCACGTGCAGTTGTCCTAGTCCTGGTCATTTGTCACTCTTCAGCACATTCAACAGGTTTCCATTCCTCCACTGGTTAAATGTTAATGTTGCATCAACTCTTCACCAACATTGGTATTGCAATGCAAGATAACATTCACATTGAAAGAACTCTAAACTTTAGCAAAACATCTTTTACAAAAGAAAACATTATGAAACACGTAATATTCACTTTAACAATCGCCAAAGCCAAGACTGTAATACGTCTATCATGAAGGTGATGTGGTCTGATGGTTTCTTCTAGATGAGGACCTGTCCTCTCAGCCTGTCTGTCCCCTGAGCCATCCCCCCATCAAACACTCTGATGCATTCCCTCCCTCCTCTCCCATCCCTGCAGGGCTCCGTTGCACCTGGTGAGAAGCAAGTGCTGAAATTCTCTTACATGCCAGGAGTACCAGGAGCCTTCAGCAGGACTTTCCAGCTTAAAGTGGGTGACCTGGACCCAGAAAATATCTGCCTGAAAGGAGAAGCATTCTTTCCTGTGATCAGTGTGAACCTGCCCTGGAACATCGAAGGTGGGCACTGCTTGTCTGCCCCTAGGAAGGGTCCCTCTGGTTTTGTTCCCTACCATATGCACATAGGGTATCTCATGCTCAGCTCCACCAAGCCTGAGGGTTACAGGACTCCCGGACCAACTCAAGCCCTCTGACTGCTTCATGAGTCTTGAGCAGAGGATCCCACGAGGGCTTTGTCTCAGAAGCCATCCTGCAGAGCTTGCCAGCACATCTGGCAGGGTCCTGAAGGATGATGGCTAGACTGAAAGGCTTGGGAAAACTGTAAGAGAGGATGGCAGGGCTTCTGACAGGGTTGGATTTGCGTGACATTGCAGGCAATGAGATGCTCCTCTGTGGGGATGGACAAACTTGATGGGTGGGAGCAAATAAAATGAGGATTCAGAGAGGAACAGCAGCATCCACCTTCCATAGATGGCTGGAGGGATTTCTTTCTGGAAGAAACCAGTGTTGAGAGGTGGGGACTTCCCAGCTTAAATGGGATTGGCACATTGCTCACACTTCACTTTGTGGACGTTTTCTTCCTTCAGGAAATGAAAAATATGAGAAGCTCATAAAACCCCTGCAACAATTCAGTCAGAGGAATCAATCAGTTGTTCAGAAGACTCAGAGTCCGAAGACTAAGGCCTTGAAGTTTCAGACTCCAAAGACTCAGACCCTGAAGACTCAGAACCTGAAGCCCCACGCACCTGGCTTTGGCACTGTAGTAAGAGCAGCTGCAGCCCCGTTTGGCACATGCCACCCTCTCCATGGCACCCGAGCCCCTTACAGCCCACCGGTGCCCTGATGGCACCTGGGACCTCCCTGCCCACTTACAAGCATGTGTCACCACAGCATTGCCCCTAGGGCTTCCACTCTGCTCATGCTCTCTTCTGGGGTTGCACCAGATTCCTGGCTACCCCAGGGAGAGATCCTGAAGGCCATGCTCAAGGGATGGAGTTGATGGTGCTTTGAAGGAGATGCAGGTCATTGCTGGGGAGTCTGTTGATCCCAACCCAAGCCCTGCTAGATTTACAGACCTGAACAGCAGCTGCTTGACTGTGCCCTGGGACTGTGCTGGTAGTGCTCACCTCCAAGATGAGCTTGGTCCCAGTTCCCTTTCAAGACAGGTTTTGTCCAAGCTGCCTTGGTACTGGCTGGGGGCAGGCAAGTCTCTGGAGCTCTGGAAGGTTCCTGGCTTGTCTGCCTGGCCAGATGAGGCAAACTTTGCTAACAGTGGCTGGGCAGGTGAAGATGCTGGAGTTAACTGCTGTGGAGATGAGGTCCTGGC
Organism: Cinclus cinclus; assembly: GCF_963662255.1. Classification (NCBI taxonomy): domain Eukaryota; kingdom Metazoa; phylum Chordata; class Aves; order Passeriformes; family Cinclidae; genus Cinclus; species Cinclus cinclus. The sequence goes on along the minus strand of NC_085056.1, from coordinate 22,740,805 downwards.
TAAGAGAGCAGGAGGTGTCACTGACACTGAGCAGCCAGACAGGAGGACCCCACACCCCCTGTCCATAAGAGCAGGGTGGGATCCTTTCTCAGATGCCAACGTTGGGAAAGACCTTTGCTAACCAGGCACTGTCTTCCCTTTCCTCAGCCAAACACTGAGCTGCAGATAGAGACGGTGATGATGCTGATAGAGGAGGCTGCCCTGGAGCTGCAGGAAAAGCTCCCATCCCATCCCCCATACAGCAGGTTCCCTGACAAAAAGATGCGCCAGAGTCTTGTCAAGTGAGTAGGGACTCCCATCCCCATCTCCAGGTGCCTCGTGGGGAACACCCAGCAATGTCCCCTTGTCCTGAGAGCTCCTTGTGTCTGCAAAGCTGGGAATAGCCTGGACTTGAGACAGGATGTGGTCCTGGTGGCTGTGACACTCTCCATGTGAGCAGTGGAGTGTCCTCTTTTCCCCAGCACCATGCTGAGCTTTGGACTGCTCAGCTCCCCACAGGTGTGGGGTTCTGTCCCTTGAGCTGAGGGGACCCAGTGCAGACCTTCAAGGCCTTCCAGACAGCACAAATTCTGTCCCTGCTGACTAGCTCTGAAAGAGACAACTCCCAGCTGATGTCTTGGTTCCAAGTAACAGAGCACACTAAACAAAAACAAAAACAACAACAATAACAAAACAAAACAAAAAAGAAAGAGAAGGGAACTGCACATGTCAGCAAACCCTTTAAAACCCAAAATCAGATGGCTTGAATCCTGGTGGGCAGGCAGGGCTTATCTAGGTAACTTGGTCTGTCCCTTTACACCACCATGATGCAGCACAAGTACAGGATGCTTCAATTCAGGAAGAAGATTCTCTGCAGAGCAGATCATGTAATCTGCTTGCAGAACAATGAAGATCTGTGCAGGCCAAACTTATTGCTAGGCCCCAAAGCAATTTCAGGCTCAGGCTATACACAGGCTAAGCAGTTTCACTGAGATCAGTGAAGGCCCAGTGTACTCACCTATACTGGCTTTTCATGGCAGAGGAGCTGTGGCAGGTGTCCATTTAAAACTAATTTCATTTTCACGTACCATTAGTAGCTGATAAAACCTAGGACCTGTACTCCTGACTTCCCAAAGTCATTGTCAGGTGATCAGGCCATGGATTTCATGGGCTTGAGCTGAGTTTTTACAGCAGAGAATAAAGAACTAGCCACTTTATTTGTATCCCCCATCCACTTGGACATGCAGCCAGGCTGTGGTTTAAGGACTGTCCTTATTCCTCCTTGCAGAGTTGAGCTGCCTGAATATGTGCTGGACATGGGCACTGTAAGTAAGGGTTACACTGAGAGACGCACTCTGGTGATCACCAACCCTGGGCAGATCCCAGTGTCCTTCCAGGTCGATGTATCTGCCCTGCAGGACACAGGTAAGCAGTGCTGGAGACACTTCCTGTGGGCTTGAAGGAGGTGTCTCAGACAGATTAGCTTAAGCCACTGAATTGTGACTGCCCTAATGCTTCAGTGCAGAGGCCAGAAGGGCTCATCACCCTGATCACCTCTCAGCATCTTCTGCCCTTGGCTCTCACAAGCATCAAGTCTCTCTGGGCACTCAGTGGGCTTGTTTTGCAAACCAGCAGACTCTGCTGTGTTTTGGAAGTGCTTTGGTTGGAGTCCACACTGTCACAGCACTTGTATTCAGCCTTTATTGAGGAAACAGCCTGTGACATCCTCTGGTGGATCAAAAGAGTCTTCCAAAAGAGGCCTTGAGGCAGGGCTGTGTTTCCATCACACAAGGGCTCACTGTGTCTGAGGGGTGTTCAGGTGCACTCTTTTTTGTCCAGGTCACACCATGGCATGGGGTTTTTCCCAGACTTCTCAGCCAGGGCACCTGTAAGACCTTAACGTGCTTAAGACACATTTTGTGGTTCTTGAGTATCTCAGCTGCTTTGTTTTCATCTGTTCAAGGTTTCAGAGTGAATCTGGACCAGATGCAGGGTCTGCCTCACAGACACACCATAATGTTTGAGGTGTGCTTTGAAAGCACCCGCCGGCCATGGGGTGATGTGGATGTGCTGCTGCCCATAGAGGTACCAGAGCTCTTGGGGCATGCAGCAGGCTGGGTGCAGCAGCAGATGTCACCTGCACCCTCCGCTGACTTCTCTGTCCTTCTCCAGGTGGCAAAAGGCCCCACGTATAACATCCACCTCCATGCCACTGTGTTGGGACTGTCGCTCAACCTCTCCAAGAACATGCTGCAGTTCTCTGATACCCTCGTTGGGCAGTGCCAGATTGAGACAGTCCAGCTCTACAACTGGTTCCAAATACCCTGCAAGTGGTTCATTACTGCCATCAAGCCTGTCAGGAAGGTAAAGCACAGGCGACGTCGAACATGTAACTTCTTGGTTGGGTTTTCTTTGTGTCTCTTGCCCTTTCTGCTCCTGTGGCTGCCTGAGCACTTGGATCTACAGTGTGTCTGAGGAAGCTTCTGAGGGTCTAAATCAAGACTGTTTTGCCTGGACCTGTTCCATTATCTGATGCTTTGCTTCTCTGCCATCTTCACCCCTTCCTCCTCCTCTCAGGACAGTAGTTCCCTATCTGCCTGCCCAGTTCACAGGTTTTTGCTGCAGGTCCAGGCTATGGGGGCCACACTTGGTTTGGCTGTGGGTACTCTGAGCACAGTATCATCAGTGTCTCAGAGCACTACAAGAACTGAGGCTCTGTCCTCACACACTGAGGAGACCTCACACGATTGGTTTCTGTGCCCAGGACAATCAACGCAAACGCATTACACCAGCCATGCGTCAGAAGCAGCAGGTGCTGGAGGATGAGCCCTGTCCCTTTGAAGTGACGCCCTCCAAAGGAACCCTCAATCCAGGAAAGTGGCAGAACTTACAAATCCAGTTTACACCCAAGCAGGAGGTGAGATTGGCAGGTGTCAGCCCAGGAGGCCTGTCAGGGCTATCTGGAAATGAGGGCCTGGTGCAGAGGTATGAGCTGTGCCTTCACAGGGAGCTTTCTGCAAGCCCCGTTCTCAGCATGGCTCAGTTCACCCCAAGAGTACTCCTGCGAGATGTGCTTCGAAATGCCCACAGGGAGCTTGCACAGAGAGAGAGCATCAGGGCTCTGTGGCTGCCTCCTGGCACAAGGAGGGGGATGTGCCCAACTCCCCTTGTGCCTCCCTCTTGCCTGGCTGTATTTGCCGCTGCACACTTGCAGAGGACAGTCCTGGAATGGCCAGTCTAGGCTCGTCCTGCTGCAGAACTGACAGACAAAACAGTCACCAGACACCTTCCTGGGCATGGCAGGACAATCACCTGTACTGGTGTGCTGCCAGCAGTAGCCAGGGCTCTGGCCTGCCTGCTCATTCCTATGCAGCTGGGGATTCAACTTAAAGGATGGAGTATTCCCAAGAGCAGTTTGCCTGTGGCTGCTGGCTCTTGGAATCTGACAGTGTGTACCAGTATGGACACAAGTGCTTCTGTGCCCGCTAACAGTCGCAGGGGTCTTTATTTGCTCGAGAGATGTAACCATCTTGTGTCTGGCTATGACCAGAGCCAGACACTAAGCAGAGAAGATGACCCTTATTTCTAGCCAGTGAGAGCTCATTTGCTTCTCTCCTGGAGCTGGTGTTTGCCTGACTTGGCAGTGCCAGGACTGTGTCTGGACACTGTAACCCCGAGGGCCCTTCTCATGAGCACTGCACTGCTGCATGACTAGGTGAAAACACCTGACAGTCCATTGTACTTCCATCTGATACCCAAACACCCAGTTAGAATGCACACCAGGATTCATCCCAGTTATTCAGACCCAGGACACAAACACTGTAGTATCTAGCATAAGTAAATACCTGGTTTCCATTCACCTTGGAGGGGCTGATAACACCCTGACCTTGGGGCAAATGTTGTATTTGGAGTCCTGTCACCTGGGACTCCATGGATGAGTTTTCTTCCCTTTTCTCTTTTCAGAGGTCTTACAAGAATGAGCTGAAGCTTAACGTTTGTGGAAGCATCAATCATTTAAAGTTGCACCTCTCAGGACAAGGTCTAGAGCCACGGTTGGAGTTCAGCCCCCCAGCACTCAGGATGGGATGGGTGCTGGTGGACAGTGATGGGGTGGATGCCACAGTGGTGGTGAAGAACCCATGCAACTTCCCTGTTGAGTTTTACTCACTGGATTTTGATGAGCAGTACCTTGAGGAGGAGAAGGTGAGAAGGCAGGTCTGGTCCCCATTGTACATGCTGCCCAAGCTTCACAGCACTCCAGCATTCCCAGGCTTGTGCCAGGGAGATGGAGGCAATCCCCAGAGTAAAGCCAAGTCTGCTGATGTGCTGTGGGAGGACTTAACTAGTTTGTGTTGTTGGGAGGATGGGAGGAGACAGAAAATGGGTTTGTTGAGTGTGTGTGAAGAGAGGCGAGAAAAGGAACGTTGTGTATGGTTTCTCTTCCCTACCTGCACAGATCCTGTGGATGGCAGCGGGGTCTGAGTACCAAAAGAACTTTCTAATGCCTCCACGCACCGTGGGTGGGATGCTGCCCCCAGAGGTGCTGGAGGACTGTGAAGCACAGAAGAGGCCGAAGGCTCAACAGGCAGAGCTCAAGGCCATGGCAGAGGCCAAGGACATGGCTGAGGCCATAGACAAGGCAGCACCAGGTCAGGAAAACAGTGAGGGTTTGGCCATGTCTGTCTTGATTGTGGCCACAGCAGGGAGTCCAGCCCATACACCCTGAACTGTCTGTCACCTTGTTCTCCAGGGAAAGCCCATGCTTTTAGCAGCTGCCTGTTCCCCAGCTTGGTGGAGGAACTCTTGGGTGAAGGGCTGGGGCATCCTCTCTCTACCCTGAATGTCACCAAAGGAAGCTCCTCTCTGCTGCTATAGACTGGGGATAAAATCAGGATATTCCCTTGTGTCCCTTAGCCACAAAGACTAGGATTGGATGAGTTCTTCAGCCAGTAGGACCAGGTCTAATATCCCTGGCTCTTTTATATTTGCACCTTCCGAGCAACAAAAAAACAAGCTCATGTTGCTTTCACCAAGTCTCCTTTCGTGGGATCTGAGGAGATGGGGAGGATGATGAGGATCAAAGGAGGGCGGGAGGCTGACTTTCCCCCCTGGTTTTGCACTGCAGCATATCATGGGGCTGTCACACCCTCTCCTGAGCCCATGGTGGAAGTGACTGGGAGCCCTATCTCTCAGGCTGTCATGCGCCACCTGGGCATCGACCCATCTTCAGAGAGTTGTGAAGCACAGCAGGACAGAGGGATTGTTGTTATTGTCCATGGGCCACCCCGGGCAGGTATGTGAGCTGCAGCCCTGGGCTGCAGGGAGAGGGGCAGGCAGGAGGAACACATCCTGGTGGACCATGGTGCTTAAGGCAAAGTCCTCAGCTGAACAGGAGGTGGAGATGATCCTCTTGGCTCTAGAATTCAGAGCTTGTACCCACACTCCAGCTGCCTCCCTCATGGCCTCCCCAGAGGGACACTTGCTTTCCCACTGTCCTTTTTACTTCGACATCTTGTTTGAGGTTCTTCCAAGGCCTGTCCCTGTAATGCCTCGTATGCAAGTGTCACCAAGCAGTCCTCCTCTCTCTCAGGAAAGACAGAGATAGTGGTGGCCCTGTGTCACTATTATGACACTGCTCACTTGTCCATTGACACCATGGTGAAAAAGGCCATCGCCAATGATCAGAGCCAAGCAGGGCGCCGCGCCCGGGAGCTTTGCACCAAGGCTGCCATGGAGCTGAAAGGCGAAGACCAAGATGATGCTGGTAAGGAGAAATGCTGGACCCAGAGCCAGTGCTTGAGAAACCTACCATAACTGTCCACTTCTGCTTACTCAGAGCAGCACCTTTTAAGTCCTTGGGTCTCCTAGGGAACATGGGTGAAGTGCATCTCTGGCTTGTCTAAAAAAAAAAGAAATAAATTTTAAGAGCTCAGTCAGGGGTTCTTTTATAGCCCCTTTGCTGCCATTCTTGGTACATAATTGGTACATGTTTATTTTTCTGCGGGTGGTGAAGCACTTCTGTCCCTTTCCCACATATTTTATATTTCCTCTAAGCTGAGTCAAGCTTGCTCCTCATGGGGCAGCAGGCAGAACTGCTGCCCACTTTAACAAGGAAAAAGCCTTCTGAAGTGGCTCATTAAGCACAAGAGGACTGATTATGAGTGTAACCTCACAGATGAGAGGAAGGGAAGGACAAGCTCCCAGAGGAATTTCCAATGAGAGACATGTTACAGATGAGCTCTTTTCTCCAGAGATTTACCTATGCCCACTGTCAGGGCACACAGCTCATGCATGCTGGGCTGTTCTACGTGTAAGACTGAAGACTTTAATGAAACTTACTGGGAAGTTGGTACCCTGAGCTCTGCAGGGTGAGGCAGACCTGGCTCAGTGCAAGGGGGAAGTTTTGCATTGCTCAGTTTTGAACCTGGCTGGGTTGGGAGCTGGTGGAAGGAAGAAGAGTCTGGGTTCCAGCTGGGATTTTCCCACAAGGAAGATTTCATTTCAGTGGAGACAGGTGATGCAAGTGGGGTAGGGCTGCAGGTCCCCACATGAGAATGCAGGATGGGTGCAGTGTATGGAAAAATGGTCCTGAAGGACAAATCTTTGGCTTGATCTGCAGGGGAGCTGCTGTGCAAGAGTGTCACCTGCATGCACAGTTGTTAGGAGGGACATAGTGCTGGCTTTAAAATCAAATACGGGATGGCATGTTTTACCATGCTGGTAGGAGAAGGAGGGAAGGAGCTGCTTCTGGGAAACCGTGCTGCCAGTGCCCGGCAGACTGGGGAAAAAGTGCCACATTTCTTCAAGGGCCCAAGGTTACGCCCATTGCGGGGAAAGGTACCTAATTGTTTTTCAAAGCCCCCCTGAACCATCTGTCCCCTATGCAGGTAAAAAGCTTACTGCTCGGACCAAGAATAAACAAGCCTCTGGAGAAAAAATCATCAAGAAGAATGCCAAAGGCAAGAACATTCCAGCACAAAAGAAAAAGGAGCCAGCCAGCAAATCCAACAAAAAGGTAAACACAGTCTGCTCTGGTTGATGTCTGGGACCTTTGCATTGTTTTTGAGATGGGCAGGGGCTGCTTACCGTGGAGGCTGTGTGCCAGCCAGGGCCTGTTATGTGGGTCCATAGTGCCAAGCCCAGCTGGCAGGCTGGGTATGACTTGAGCTGGGAATGTGCTCTGGCAGACAGCTATACTGGTTCTAAGTGGTTTGCTGGTGAAGTGCAGTCCTGGCTAGTATGGCTGCAGGCAGTGAGTAAAGTGCTGGAAGGCTGCACTGGGGGCTTGCAAGCTTGGGTCTCTGCTGGCCAAGGCATGGACCCTCCAGGACCATCCCCTGGAGCCTCACATACTGCACTGCAGGGTTGTTCTACTCTCCACTAGTGAGGAACCCCAGCTGCAAGCCCAGCAGTGGGAATTGTTCAGGGCTTTCCACCGTGGTTTATTTTCCTAACAATGCTCCACATTACAGTTCACAGTTTCCACTGCTCCTGCACCACAACAGCTGAACATCGTCAGCAGTCATGGGGAAAAGCTGAACTGCTTGAGCTGTGTGCTGCCCGAGGACCTGCTGGTGGACATCCTATGTGAGAGGCTGAAGGTGTGTGGGGTGGGGGAAAAGGAGACATTCCTGCTCTGGAGAGACAGGCAGAGATGTATGACTTGGAGAGGAGGAGGAGGAGGAGGTCCGTACGTGCTGTTGGAGGATCCTGGACTGTGTGCAGGGAACCTTGGGGGAAGCTGCAGATGCCCCTAGTTGGCAGAGCCTAAGGACAGATCCAAGCTGTTCTTAGCTAATGCCCTTTGAACAAGGATAGCTGGTGCCCTGTGACATATCTTTACTGTCCAGCTGTGAGCCCTCTGCGTGCAATGGCTGACTTGCTCTTCCCTTTATTCGCAGCATGAAGACTGCTCCAAGGGAGTGGTCTTTGATGGCTTGGAGAGCCTCTTCACAAGCAGCCTGGAATCTTCTCTGCTCTGTGTACTCAAAGCTGTTAACAATCATCATCATATCTACATAGTGAACCTGCATCAGGATTGTGCTTCTTGGATAACCAAGGAGGAAGATGAAAGAAAAAGGAGGGACGCTAAAAGAGAGAAGGAAGGTAAGATATCTCCCTCCCTCTCAAATCTTTCTCAAGCCCTCGACCTTATCTCTGCGTATCTGGGTTTGCAGCAGAGCTTGTAAGAAACATTTTTATTAATCTTTCCACCTTCTGCCTCAGCATAACCAGAACTCAGAGTTGCAGATCTGAGGTTTTACGATTCACCCTAATCTCTAACATTAAAGTTTGGGCACAATGCAAACTGCTGTAGCTCAGTGACAAATGACTGTCCTCAGCCTTGGTGCGCTTAAGCCAGGCAAAGCACAGGAACTCACTACCCGGCCATAGTTTGGGTGATTGTTTGAATTTTGGAGCAGGGTTATGAGCTCCCCAACATCTCCTGGTATGATAGGCTGGGTTGGGAAAAGCTGTGAATCCTTGCGGCTGACCCAGAGCACCCAGCTCTGCTTCTGGTCACTCATGGTTTCTCTTCTGGTTTGTGCTAAAGAATTGCAACGGACAAAAGCTTTTCAGAGGAACATGCAACGTATCTTGAAAATGGATGAGGATGAGTATTATGCCCTCCCTGAGGAGAAGCAAGCTCTAGTGGATAAAATAATACAGGGAAGAAAGCATCTACGGAGGGAGAGGTGAGTAAGCCCTCCATGGGTTACTGCTTAGAGTAGTGTCCCTGGAAGGTTTCCCTGCTCCAAGGCCTCTGAGCTCAGTTTGATAGCAAAGGCAAGAAGCAGCACAGGGATGGCCACTCTTAGCTCCCTGGCTCCCAAGAGAGGAAAGACCTTCTTCTACTGAGATAGAATATCTTCTCTATTTTAGTGGTGAGCTCTCCCAGTTTAGATGCTGCCTGCAGGGAGCTGGGCTCAGGGCTTGCCTGTAGAAGTGTATTTAAGTCTATGGTGTTGATTTGCACTTTATTCATCATCTCCCTTCTTCACCAAAACAGTGGGATTGTGGTATGGGCAGGTGTGGGGCACAGACAAACCCTTGGTTTGGGTCCTGGTCCTGCTACAGATGAAATCCTTGCAATGCTGACCTGCCAAGGTTCTCCTTATGGTGGGACACCACCCATAAAAGCCCATGTCCTTTAGGCTCCCCTGAAACTGCAGAAGTAGGCAAGCTCTGCTCCAGCAAGGCAGCCCAGCTCAGGACAAACAGGAAAAGTGTGGAGCTGGGAGGTGAGGCTGCTTAAAGCAAGCCTGTGTATCAGGACTTCTTTCAGCTCAGGCTGAAGTTGGTTTCATGGGGAGGAGACAGACGAGGCTGCTTCAAATTGTTTCCATGGCAGATAGCACAAGTTTGCCTTGGTTACAGCTGGGTTCCAGCAGGAAATCTGGCTGACAAGAGCCTGTCTTGCAGGAGAAGAGTTCCTGCAGCCTTTGCTTTCTGACTGATAGGATTATTCTCATTAAGGAGCAGGCTATGTCCAGGGAGAAGGGGGCTGCATGAATCGAGTAAGAATTGTAGGGAGGGACAAGCAGATGTTAGCAATTTGTGAAGTGGTTTAAACTGGGAAATCAAGAGACGAAGGGCGCTTTCAGTCATCAGTGCAGAGAGCTGGTGGATCAGCCTTTGGCAGTGGGCTGGAGGTGTCTGAGTGTGCCTTAAGAGGGAGGTTGCACAGTCGAGACCTTACAATGGCAATGCTTAGGTTTGGCTGGTCCTGGAGGTCTCCTTCCACAGTTCACTTGGGGTGTTCCCAACCTCTGTGGGTTGAGGAAAATTCAGGGAAATGGTCTCATGGTTATGCCTGGCCTCAGGGTCAAGGAATAAACTGCAGGGCCAGCCAGGACTAGTGAGCCCAGGTTTGTGGTGGTGACTCTCAGAGATGTTTTCTATTTTGTTTGCTGAAGGGAGATGAAGCAGCTGGCTCAAAAGCTTGAGGAGGAGGCAAAAGCCTTAGAGGAAAAAGAGAAGTGGAAGGAGGAAGAGAGGCAGAAGGAGGAAGAGAAGCAGAAGAAGGAAAAGAAGGGTGTCTCCTTGGGGAAGCAGTCTGCGAAACCAGAGAAGAAGGAAACCAAAGCCCTGGAGAAGAAGGAAACCAAAATCCCAGAGAAGAAGGAAATCAAATCTCCAGGGAGGAAGGAGACCAAAAGCCCAGAGAAGGGGGAACCCAAAGCCCCAGAGAAGAAGGAGACCAAAAACCTAGAGGAAAAGATAACCAAAATCCTAGAGGATATGATAACCAAAATCCTAGAGGAGGAAACTGAAATCCTAGAGGAGCGTATATACAAAGGCCAAAGGATCTGGGAAATCACAGAAAAGGAGGAAACCGAATCCCCAGAAAAGGAGGAAACAGAATCCACAGAAAAGGAGGAAACAGAATCCCCAGAAAAGAAGGAACCCAAAGCCCCAGAGAAGGGGGAACCCAAAGCCCCAAAGGGGGAACCCAGAGCCCCAAAGAAGTGGGATACCAAAGCCCCAAAGAAGGGGGAACCCAAAGGCCCAAAGAAGTGGGATACCAAAGCCCCTGGGAAGGGTGAACCCAAAGCCTCAAAGACGGGGGAACCCAAATCCCCAAAGAAGGCGGCTACCAAAGCGCCTGAGAAGGGGGAGCCCAAAGCCCCAAAGAAGGGGGATACCAAAGCCGCAAAGAAGGGGGATACCAAAGCCCCTGGGAAGGGGGAACCCAAATCCCCAAAGAAGGGGGATACCAAAGCCCCTGAGAAGGGGGAACCCAAACCTCCAAAGAAGTGGGAACCCAAATACTCAAAGAAGGGGGATACCAAAGCCGCAAAGAAGAATGAACCCAAAGCCCCAGAGAAGAGAGAATCCCCTGAGAAGGATGAACCCAAAGCCCCAGAGAAGGAAGAACCCAAATCCCCTGAGAAGGATGAACCCAAAGCCCAAGAGAAGGAAGAACCCAAAGCCTCTGAGAAGGGTGAACCCAAAGCCCCAGAGAAGGAAGAACCCAAAGCCCCAGAGAAGGAAGAACCCAAAGCCCCTGAGAAGGGTGAACCCAAAGCCCCAGAGAAGGAAGAACCCAAAGCCCAAGGGAAGGAACAACCCAAATCCCCAGAGAAGGGGGAACTCAAGGACGTAGAGAAGGGGGAGCCCAAAGCCCCTGACAAGCAGGATACCAAAGCCCCTGGGATGGGGGAAACCAAAGCCCATGACAAGGGGGAAACCGAAATCCCAGAGTACCCAGCTGAGATGGATAAGAACTTGATCCAGAGGTTTCAAATCTATGAGTCATCGCAGCAGGACCTCACACAGCTTTTCTCCTACGGTGACAAGGTTCAGGGTTCTGTGCAGTTACCCGTGATCCAAAACAGAAATACATCCCTGCCTTCAGCTGAAAACAAAGGTCAGAAGACCTATAAGTCTCAGGAGAAGGTTGAGAAGAAGCCTGAACAAAAAGGTGGAGGCCAAAGAAGTCTTCAGTCATCTCAGCTGGAGACACAAAGTGAAGTTGCAGAAGGGACAGTCAGAGATGAGCATGTCAGGGTGCGGTGCTTGGACATCCAGGTCACAAATCCGAAGGCCATGATTAGGGAGATCCTGAGGGATGGGAGGCTGCCAACAAAAGATGAGGTAAAACCTTGCAAGGCTCAGATTTTGAGCATGCTGTGGTCTTGGATCCTGGAGTATTGTGTCCCCCCAGGTGACAATGGCACAGAGCCTTGTCCAGGCCCCTGATGATGTTCCACAATGACTCCGTAGCATCTGTGTGGATGGGGAGGTTATCACCATCCATCCCTCAGTGGGCAGAAAGTGGGAGTGCTCTGTGTACAAGTATCCCATCTGTTCAGAGTTTCCCAGCCTGGAAATCATTAGAAATGGTCCCAGGACAGGGCAGCTCATGGTCATTGTTTTCTTCAGCTGAGTCACTTGGGAGAGGTTTCTGTCCCAGTCCTGCTTGTAGCTCTTGCCTCTGCTCTGGAGCCTGCTCACCCCACTGGGCATAACAAAGCAAAGCACTTGCACTTCATATAAATGAAAAACCCCATTGCTAAAAGATCAGTGCCTTTAAAGAGGATGAAGGTAAGAGAAGTATAAACAGGACTTTCTGTTCTGTTTCAGATGCTGAGACATCTGGGACTGCATCCCGAAGGGCCTCCCCTGCCCCCTGCTGCTGTCTTCTCCGTAGTCAACTACCCAGAGGAGCGGTTGGGTTCTGCAGAGTGTGTGAAGCCCTTCACCATTGTTGCACCGGAAGGTGCTGCTATGGAAGACAATCGGGTGGGTGCTCCAGTGGTGCTGGCACTGAAGGTGCCAGGGCAGGGACCAGGCTAGATGGGGGCATGGGGGACAGGTTGGATGGAGAAGGATCACTGTGGAGAGGTAGTGAAGATGTGATGGGGCCCCATGTCTGCAGGTCTCCTTTCTGTCAGGGATGGGACAAAAGCGACAGCTCTGCGGGAGACAGAGCAGTTCTGTAAGACAAGAGGGAAAAAAATCACCTAAAACTGTCAACTTCCTTTGAGAACAGGGTCCTGAAGTGAGAAGGGGTGTCCTAGGTAAAACAAACACCAGTAAGGAAGACCAAGACCCTGGGCAGGTGGACTTGTTTATTTATTCTCTCTTCCATTGGTTGAGAAATACCTGCTTTGCTTTCCAGGATGGGGATGTCTTAGGGCTCACCTGTCCCTCCCTTTTCTCTCTCCCCTTAGGCCAAGGCCCCAGATGCCAAGGGCAGTTCTGCCGAGGGCCAACCAAAGACACATAAAGCAACCAGCAGAGACAACTCTCCAAAGGAGAACCAGATCTCCACACACAGAACAGAAAGTCCCCAGGATTCCTCTGCAACCAGATCCAACAGTGTGCTGAAAAGAGCCTCAACCCCCACAGAATTCCACAGGTGAGCCACATGGGAAGAGGTGATGCCTCTGCTTCTTGGTCCTCTTGCCAAACAAGGTCCGTCATCCCCAGCTCCACAGTGACCCTGTGCCAGTGCCTCCACGGGATGGCCAGTGCACCCTCCTTGTTTCATTTGCTCCTTAGCAATGTCTGAAGCCTCCTCTTTAATTGCCAGGCTGAAACGGTACCGATGGATAGTGCCTGACCACGGTGAGGTGGAACTGAAGGTCCACTTCTCCACCAAAAGGCCAGGGAAGTTTGAGCACACACTGAGGTTTGAGCTCGTGGAGACAAAGCGCCAGTACGAGCTGCCCTGCAGTGGCACGGGCGTGTACCCCAGCATCAGCCAGAACCCGCGGTAAGGCTGGCCCTTGGCAGCCTCCCACACTGCTGCCCCCTGAACTCACAGCCAGGGCTGCCCCTTGGTGCTTCTGGCCTGGGGAGGTGGTGCTGCTTGAGGTCACCCAGCATCTCTTCCTGTGCTGGGAGCTGGGAAGGCAGATGGTGCCTCAGCCACCAGGAAGGGTTATGGCTTTCTGACTACATTTCCTATTTAGAGCATCTCGTAATTCCTTCTTCCCCACTTTCTCTGCCCAGGCTGGTGTTTCCACAGTGGAGGGAGACCATGGAGGCAGATGAAATCATCTTCAAGGAATATGTTGAGAGCACAAAGCAATTCCACTTTGGACCTCTGCTGTGTGGGAAATCAAGAGAGTGGTATGTGCTCCCTGCTGGGCCTTGTTCTTTCCTGGACATGCTTGGAGAGACATGCTGTCCTGCTGGCACAATCCAGGGCAGTCCCCAGCAGAGTCCTGGGAGACACATGGGATTGAAGGACCACAGATGTGTGAACTTGAGCAGATAAGAGGCAAATGGGCCTTGGAGGAGCTGCTCTGCCTACCCGGTGGGTGTCTTGGTGGCCACCTTGGTGGCCAGAGCCGCATGCTGCTTCCAGACCAAAGGAGACTTGGGGGGCAACTTCTGTCCCCCTCCACATCTCAGCTTCACCCTGTAGGGAATGAACTGTATGGTGGTTTTAGAGGTGCTTTGAGCTCTGCAGGTAGCCTGATTGAGCAATTCTTCTGTAGATGGTTTTGTGAACCTTTCATTAATCTGTAATTAATAATAAGATTTATGGTTCACCTGCCAATGGGTGTCAGGGGGAATGTACAGCATCATGTACATTTTCCTGTGATGACATTGCATCCTCACTGCTAGGTAAAGTCTGCCTAAACACGCTGTCACTGAAGCTGTTGTGTATTTCTACTTTTACTGTCACTTTTTTTTTTTTTTAAATACTATTTAACATTAAGTTCTTGTCTCCATGGGAGATCTGGAGGGCTAGGTCTATTTTGCCAATGTAAGGAAATGAAATCAAAATAGTTTAAAAAACCAGACAATCTTTAGCCAGGTTGATGGATAATCTGGGATTTCTCTTTGCCTCTTTAACCCTTTCACTCCAAAGTCATTTCCACACCTGAGAGAAGGGTCATTTGTTATCTATTTGCATTCCTCTTGGGAATTGATGCTTTAAATTTCCTTCTCAGATGTTGAGCTAACGCATGAAATCCAAAGGATTTTTATGACTTTTATGAAAGAGATTAGCTAAACTTTCTTCCAAAAGAGAAGAGTTTAAAGAAAGAGTTTTCTTTCTTTATACCCTGCAGGGAAGGCACCCCAAGAAGGGGAAAGAACCCATGTGCCTGGTGTACTGTTGCTTTTCTAGGCACCCTTGAATTTACATTGTATTAAAAACTCTTGAAGTGGCCTGAGCATCATCAGGCTTCTGGGGTGGAGGCACCAAGTCCAGGGGAAGGCATCAAAGTAAGGCAAGGATGAGCACACGTCCATGCCCCTGACTGGGATCCATTTCCCTCACTTGTTTGTTAGAACTGGGTCTTCCAGCACCGCTTCTTTGGGTGCACATGGAGCTCTCCTCGACGTGTGGCAAAGGCAACAGTCTCCTCTGCAGCCTTTTCCCCTTTTGTGGACAGGTACAAGGCCCGGAACTGTCCCGGCAACTCAGAGAATTTAACCATCCTCAACAACTCCCCTGTGGATGCAGAGGTCCAGTTCTCCTTTGAGAATGATGGGAAAGCAGTGACATTCCTTTTGGACCCTCCCAGCATGACACTCAAACCAAAGGAGAAGCAGGTAGGAGGAGGGCAGGTAGAGCTGGCACTGTACAAGTGCCCAGGAGCTGCTCCTCCTGCTCACACACAGTGCTCTTTCTATTTCTTTCTGTGGGGCCGGGTCTAGGAGCTGACCATTTGGGCATACCCCACTTCCTCTGGCTTCCTGGAAGACAAACTCATCTGCTGCATTGAGAAGAACCCAGACCCAGTGGTTTTCAGCCTGTGCTGCCATGGGGTGCACGTGATGCTGGAGGTCAGCCCCCTGGAGCTGTCTTTTGACAAGCTGCTTCTGCACAGGTCAGTCCTCCCACAAGCACTCCAGGACTTGTGACAAAGAGAAAATGTTTGACCTGGTTTCCAGGGCATGGATGGAGCTGCTGCAAGTTGCATTCAGTGGTGAGGCTGGTGTGACCGTCCAGCAGCTGATGCCAAGTGCCTTCCTGTCTCTGCAGGACTGACAGCAGGACCTTGGTCCTGAAAAACAACACCCTACTGCCCATGGCCTGGCAGCTCACTGGGCTGGATGACCTTGTTGAGGCCTTCTCCTTGTCACAAGATAACGGCATCATTGATCCCCGCTCAGAGTTTGAAGTGACCCTGAATTTCAAGGCCGAGCAGATTGGCAGCATTGAGAAGACCCTGCGACTAGAGGTGAGAGGGACTGGGCCCTGCCCTGCAGCTGTGTGCTCTTAGGGGTGGACTCAGGAAGAGCTGCACCTGACAGATTCAAGGGTGCTGTGACCCCAACCTCTGCCTCTACACAGCGTTTGCCAGGACGTGCAGTGCATCCACATCCCCCCAGATAACCAGACACTGCATCCTGAGCCTGTACCACAACCACTTTGTCCCTGTGAGTGGTTGAAGGCTGTTGTTTGGTTGTACAGACTGCAGTGTTATCTCTACATTCATCTTGGACTTTGTCTGAACCTCTTGCATAGTGCAACAAACACTCCCGCTGGGATTTTGTTCCCCGTGGTTTAGGGGCTGCGTTTCAGAGAGGGTGCTAGGTGATTGGAGAGGCATGTCAATGCCATCTGCTCTGAGACACCTCACAGTTCTTGTGGTTGTTCTTACATCCCTGTGCCTCTCAAGGATGCTTTGGCAGCAGCATTCCCTGCTGTAGGAGCACAGACTGATAGGGCTTTTTTCTGCAGCAGAATCCCACTGGGGCAGGTGAACAAAGCATGGGAGTCCACCAACATTTGTGAAGCCAAGGAGGCCACAGAGGAAGCCGCCAGCAGAGACAAGGACTTACAGGCTGTCTACTAAAAGAATCATCTGAACAATGTTTGTTTCTTGCTGCTTCAGGTTTCAGATACATCAAACATCCTGGGGATTGTTCAGGCTGAAAACATTGAGATCTCTGCAGAGGTCTGTGATGTTTCTCTGAGTATCGACATGCCTGAAGGTCAGTGGATGCCTCCCAAAGAAAGCAGTCCAGGTGCACTGCACTGCCTTGGGAGGTGGGAGACCAAAGCATTTGGGATGGGATGGGATGGGATGGGATGGGATGGGATGGGATGGGATGGGATGGGATGGGATGGGATGGGATGGGATGGGATGGGATGGGATGGGATGCAGGGATGGGATAGGATGCAGGAATGTGATGGGATGCAGGGATGGGATGGATACATAAAGCACATACCCTGCAAGCTGTGTGTAATAAAACCTCATCAGGGCACTTACAGCCTTAAGTCTCTCCCCTCTGACCTTTGAAGTGTACAGCTTCACGTGCAGATTGGATTTGGGGGCTTTGAAACCACAGAGATGTGAACAGGCAGTTGGCAACTGCCACAGGCTCAGCACAGCATATAAAGTAATTGGATTTGTGCTTGGAAGTGAGGAAATGGAAGCCAAGCTCCTAAGGCTTAGCTACTAAGCTTGCAGATATTTTGAGTAAGAAGAGAACGGGCAGACAAGTAGCTGGAAAACACTTTCAAGAACAGAAACTTGCTGAAAAGGGTTTTGTGCCAAGACCTCCATGTAGCTTGTGACCTGGTGTATTCTGCAGCAGCTCACAAATACCGTGTTTGACCTTGTTCTGCGGGTTTTCTGCAGGTCCAGATGGAAGCTTGGAATTTGGAACCATTCATGTCCTGGAAAATGTGAAGAAAGTCCTGAGTCTAAAGAACAAAGGGATACACAACATTGAGTACCGGTGAGTCCAGCTACCTGGTAGTGAACATTTCCTGGGGTTGCCAGGCCTGCCTTCTGCCTCTGTCAATGGCTAGAACGTGTTTCAATGCTGGCTACCTCTTGATAAATACAAAACCTGGGCTCTCTAATCTCAACTATTTTACCAAAGAACCCAGCCATAAAACAGCAGTTTTCCACAGCCCAAGAGGAACCCAAAAGAGAGTTCCCGAAATGTCAGCCACTGAAATGCTGAGATTCATTGCCTTTCTTTGATGGTCACCTCCTTTCTCTTTCTGAAACTCTGTAAAGAAGTGAATAAAAAATTTTGGTGTCAAGGGTTCTTGCAGTAACCTCGTGATTGCCTGCACTCTCTGACAAGATCCAGGATTCCCTGAGCAGAGTTGGATTCTCCCTTTTCTTTTTTTTCCCTAATCCTATACAAAGTCCTGGCTGTGCTGGTGGGATGTATACTTTTAACTGCAGAGATCTCCATTCCTTCCCTTTCTCCCCTTCAGTTTTGTGCTGAAGAATGCAGGTCCCAGGATGCAAGATTTGGCATCCCACTTCACTATTGAGCCTCAGTCGGGCATGCTGATTGCCTCCCAGCCTGGTGTGAATGTTGAGATGCTCTTCCACCCCACAAGGGAAATGGTCGTCAAGAACAAACCCATCCTGTACTGCCAGGTGAGCCCCCTGGGCCAGGCTCTGTTATCACACGGTGTTTTGGGAGCATCAACAGGATAGGTATCTAAAGGAAGGAAGGCTTTAACTGGAGAATCCTCTTTCCTACATACACAAAGTCTTTCAAAACCATTGGGAGGCTTCCTAAGTGGAGCTGAGAATCTGACTCTGGAGGAGGTGCTTAAACAGGGAGGGTAAATTGATGGAGGCCTGGGGTGGAGGCTGGCGACTGGGGTAGAGCAAGCTGGCCTCTTGGCTTTGTTTACCACCCCTTCCTGTGCACACAGGTGACAGATGCCAGCTCAGGGGAAGGAAGCCAGACTGTTGCCACCATCCCAGTGAGGGTGTCGGCAAAAGCTGTGTACAGCAAGTACAGTATTGAGCCTGCCTCACCCATCAACTTTGGGGCCATGCTCAAGGGCACCAAGAAGACCCAGACTGTCGTGCTGGAGAACAGAGGCATGCTCAACTTCAAATTCCACATCCTCCAAGCACCCGAGGATGCATCTGCATTGGAAAGCAAAAGGTATGAGAAGCCCTGCACCACCCTTCCTGTCTGAGGAGGCACCACCCCATGGCTGGTATGTGGCAGGCAGCCAGGAGACCTGGGCTATCATCCATCTGCATCCCTAGCTTGGGGAGAGGGAGCAAAACATCACCTTGGTATCCCCATGTGTACTATGAAGCTGGTGGTAGAGCTGCTCTCTGCAGCACTGGGTGCTGCAGGCTGCTCTCTGGGAGCCATCAGCAGCAGGAAGGCTTTCCTCTGTGGGGAGGAAAGCCAGCTTTGACCTCAGAGAAAGGCAGGGGAGCTCAGCATGACAGACACCTCTGCTTTCTCCTTCCTCAGCTCAAAGCAAGAGGAATCCGCTCCACCAGCGACAAAGCTGAAATCAAGCTCCTTGACACAGGTGGGTGACTCCTGCTCCCCAGCAGTGCTGCTGCAGGGGATGTGAGAACATGCTGCTGTGCCCAGGCTGGGGGCTGATCACCACAGGGTGGGATGTAGTCTGCAGGATGGAGTCCAGGATGTGCTCAGTCCCACTGACAGTCCTGTACTCTGGCTCAGACCTGGAGCTGTGGGGTCAACAGAGGGGAGCAGGTCCTGTGTTTGACAGCTGCTAGCCAGCATAGGTGTGTGAACACCACAGAAGCAAAAACATCCCCCACTAAACTCCCAGTCCACAGAGCTCAGAACACATTGCTTTTTCTTCTTCCCAGTTCCTTAGCTCTCTCCCATCATTTCTCACAGCCATTTCTACTGTCCTGTGTTACCTCTGGAGGTTGAAGGATCACAGCTACCACCTTCATTCTTTACACACAAACTCCTTTCTCTCTGTCACTTGTGACAGGCTTGCAGCTCCTCTTGGCTGGTTGGTCTCAGCCTGGAGCTGCCTTTGGGCCATGGATTCATCCTTCCCTGCCCTGGGACTGGGTACTTGGCCCCAGCTGGAGGCCAAGGCAGGACATACTCTTTGCTGGGGTGCTCAGGGCACAGCTATTAGCCATCAGCCTCTCTTGGAACTTTTTCTGCAGGGTTACCTCAGTCTTGGCATGTTCACGGTGTCCCCCTGCTCCGGCTCTGTCGCTCCGTGGGGCCAGCAGAAGATCACAGTGGAATGCCTCGCAGGGCAGGAGGGGACATGTGAGGAGCAGCTCTACATTGACATCATGGGCAGAGACCCCAAGGACAATCCCCTGGGCATTCCCTTTACCCTGATTGCCGAATCCTGCCTCCCAGGTACATCCTGTCCATAGGTTCCCTTGGTCACACCTGCTGCTGATCAGCACCTCAACTTGCTGCTAGGATAGAGAGGCACACTAACCCTGGTGTCCCACCTTAAAATCCTTGAAGAGGTTCCAGCCCTCTTCAAGTCCACCAGTGGACTCATCCCTCCCAGGCTGAGAGGGATGCACGGAAGGATAAAAGGAAAGCAATGCTCTCTAAGACTGAGGATGACTGAGCTCCATCCTCACAGCCAGCTCCCCCACCCAAGCTTGGGTTTAGCAGTCACATCGGCAGAAGGGGCTCATCAAGCCTTCTGAGAGGCCAGCAGGGTGCAGATAAATTCATCAGGGAGGCTTTTCCACGCTCATTCCTCTTGTCTGTCCACAGCACTTGTTGAGGATGTCATGTTAACCTTTGAGGAGTACCCGATCTGCAGCAGCACCAACCTCAGCTGCAAGCTGCGGTCAGTCAAAGGCACGGGTCTGTTTGTCAGAGAAGAGAACAAATTTGTCTTCACCAAGGTTCTGGTTGGGCAAGAGGCTGAAGCTCATTTCAGTGTCTACAATACAAGTGGTCTGCCATGTGACGTGGTCCTCTCCAACAAACCCCTGCCTGGAAAGGTAAGATCAAGAGGCCAAGGTGATGGCTGCCCTCTAAAGGCCTTGTGAGAGTTTGTTTTGTTCTCCAGATGGATTGCTTCCTGTGGCCCAGACTAGTCTAGCTTAGTGCAGGTTAAAGTGCAAGGGAGAGCAGCAGAGCCAGGGAACAGCTGTGTTGAATTTTGCATGTCCCAAGCAAGGTTTTGGCTCACACCTCTGGGTCTTCAGTGGGAAGCACACTCAGAGAGGGGCTGTTATGAACTGACATGCCAGGGCTCAAAGCAGAGCATTTCCTCGGGCTCCCTGGCCTTTCCTTCTATTTGAAGGCCAGTTCTAGGTTATTTGCAGGGTTTTTCCATGCAGCGCCCACCTTCCGTATATGCTGGGGCAGCTGCCAGCACTCAAAACACACAATGCTTTAGCACGAGGTCAGCATTCCCTGGGAGAGAGGGAGCCTGCCTCGGGAAGCAGGAAGGATGACACACTGTCTGGGGCTGTTCTCAGTAATGCATTTATGAATAAAACTGTGTCATGTTGAAAGGTGCTTTCTCCTAACTTTTCTCTCTGGGTTTCCCCAAGGAAAAAAGCCCTATCAATAACATTTTCAAGTTGTATCCTGACATGATGTCCATTCCTGGCTCATCCAATGCCGTTGCTACGGTGACCTTCACCCCACCAGAGAAGCAGAACTACAGCTGTACTTTCAAGGCTTCCCTTGTCATCCCAAAAAGGTAAATTGCCAGTGGAATACTGGGGGAGGCCTCACTGAAAACTGCCTCTCCACTGGGAAGGCACAGATCTCTTGTTAGCTCTAATGCTTTCAGTAGCCTTAGGCAGAGTACTTGGCATGAGTTGATCTGGGAGGCAGTAGCTGTTAGAAAGAGCAGAAAAATGAGGCTGATGGTTTAGCCTGGAGGAGGAACTATGAAGACACAGAAATATTAGGTAGCCAACTGGAAGTTACTGAGATGTGCTGCAGCTGAGCTGCGGGTTTCCAAGGACAAAGGCTGAGATGAACAGTTTGGTGCCAGCAAGTCAGCAGTCAAAATTTCCTCTTAGATTCTGTAAAATTAAGTGATCCTCTGTGGTTCCCTGGCATTCATTAAGCGGTTTTATGTGAGTGATTGGAGCTGGTTTGAAAGAGGAGCCCAGTTCCTCTGCCCTGGGACCTCTCTAGTGGGGCTTTGACCTGTTCTTCCTCAACCCTTTAGTGGCTGAATTGGAACAAGAGAAGTCTCATTCCTAATACAAAATTGCTATTTTACTGTTCTTGGAAATTATCTTTATTGATGGTGATGATTTACTTTTGCCTCCTTGCTTTTATATTGCTTTCCTGCTGTGCTTTTGCTTGTTGCAGATGTCTCATCTCCCTGCAGCCAGGGGATTTGCCATATCTCATCTAGTGCCTCATTATTTACCTGCTGTACTGCATGATTCAATTAAGTGAAATTATTAACTGTTATTGTGGAAGGCTCTGGTTCTTTGGAGCAGATTCCTCTTGTGAATGGCCCTGCGTGGATTGGGAAGAGGCTGGTGGGGGGCTGTGTTGTGGGGTACAGGGGCACCAGGCAGGGAAAACATTGTGGGTGGCGCTTGCTGCTTCACTTGCCCAGAGAGAAATGGGTTAGTGCCAGCTGAAATTGTTTCTGTGCCTCTCCTGCAGCTCTGTGCAAATTAAGCCCCAAACCCTGACCTTCACCATCAGTGGGAAGGGGCATGAGCCACAGGTGACAGTCGTGTGCCCAAGTGCTCGCAGCAAGAGGGGAAATGCTGTGCTGCGCTTCAAGAGACTCCGGGTGGGGGATTCAGAGATGCTCCCCCTGGTCATCCGTAACAATGGCATCGTACCTGTCAAGGTGAGAACCTGCTCAAGGAATGGTCTGATTTGGGAACAAATGCCTTTGGCACAGGGGAAGGGTCCCAGAAAACATGGCACACCTAAGAAGAGGTGTGAGAAATTAATTTTAAGCAAGTGACTGACATCCAAGAAGGGAGTTCTTGGGAATTTTCCATCCAGTCTTTCTTCTTTAAGTTAAACACAGGTGGAGTGGTGATGGAGTATTTTCCCCCCTGTCTCTCATCACCTTTTGTTCTCACGGTGATGTGTGATTTCCCAGTTCCATTAGATTGCATTTGATTCTAGTTTACTACATTTCAAGCAAACTTAGTTGTGGTTTAAATACAATCTGCTCATTACTTTCTGTCCTGTTTGGTTCTGTGTTAGTGGTATCCAGATGTCTCTGAAGACCCTTTTTTTCCTGGCTGGTTTGACTTAACCTATTGTGCTAAGGGCTGTTTGTAGTGGGAGAGGTGCTGGGTTCCCCTGCGGGACCAGCAGCACTGCGGTGTCAGTCCCTGTGCCATCCTGTACTCACACCAGTATCACTGTGCTCTCTGTTCCCTTTTTTCAGTTTATGTTACACCTGGAGGATGAGCACGGAGCGTTCTTCTTGAAAGGCAGGGGCTCCACACTCGAGAGATTCTACACTGAAGATGTGGAAGAGGACTGCGTTGGAAATGGTAAATTTATTAACCATGAAGCGTGATCATGCACAGAGGGAAAACATGTGCCCTGCTCTTGGCTTCTCTGAGCAGCAGCCAGATGTTAGACACAGTTTCTTTCCTTGGGCTCTCTGTCCCCCCAGCTTTTCTTGGGGACCTTTTGCAGGGTTTCCTCCTAGAAAGTTGTGAGAAGTTGTTCAGTTCTTCTAGACACGGTGGGTTGAGCTGTGGGGGACTGTCACTACCTCAGTGGACCCTCTGAGGTATTTGCTGCATTGGGAAGGTACCAGCTGGAACAGATGCAGCCCCTGAGCACACAAACAGCCAGCAGAAGCCAAAAGCACTCTCTGGCTCAGCTTTCCATATGGCTGGAACTGGCTGGAAGCAGATGGAATGACAGCTGGGCATCAATGTGAGGTTCAGCTGCTCTAAGTGCTGATGTGTCTGGAGGTGGCAGTCTCGTGAACATAGGAAGAGGGTTTGGAACCACTGGGGTAGAAGCTATGCTTAGAGGGCAGCTGGTTTCAACCTCTTCTTCCTCATATATCCTATGGAAGTATTTCCTCTGTAGAGCTGTATCACTTAACTCTGATTTCCATTGCTGTGCAGAGAGCAAGCCCCCAGAGAAGCCTTTCTTCTTTCTGCATCATGGGCAATCGACAAATATTGATGTCATTTTCAAACCCACCTTGACTCAACATCTGGAAGGGAAGATTTGTGTGTTACTGGAAGACATCTACTCTAAGAAGACCCTAATAGAGCTGGTGGGTGAAGGCCACAAGGATGAATTCACCCTTGATGGACTAGAGGAAGACACAGATGAGAGGAGAGCTAAGCGCAGTCTGAAGAAAGACATCATTGATGGTAAGAGAGGAGAGGCTGCCAAGGTGGAGCAAGGAAGAAGAAAATATCTGATCAAGTGTGTCCTTTCTCTAGCCAGGCCTGGGCTGTCAGCCACGGGACTTGGCGGCCCGTGGCTGTGGCAGCCATGCATGCAGAGCAGCGTGTGCCGTGCTGCATGTCGCTGGCTTAGGGATGTGTCAGAGTCTTTCTCTGAAAGTGGTGGGATGGGGAGAGGCCTGGGGAACTCCCTCCCACGGGGAGGAAGGCTTGGAGCAAGGAAGCATTGAACATACAGCTGTCTGTGCACGTGAAAGGGGCGGGTGGAGCTCCCTGCATACTGAGATCTCTTGCTCTCCTCCTTAACAGCTGTCAGATTGAATCACATCCAGTTTGGGGACTGTCCTGTCGGGAGGCCCTACCGCAGGACCTTCACCATCACCAACCATACCAGTATGAAGGTCATGCGCTTTGAGTGGGAGGCAGACGCCGCATTCCAGTTCTCCCCCAAGGTGAGCGTGGACTGCTCTCCCTTTCCCCATTGCTCAAGCCCTGCCCTGCTGTTCCTGGGCACTGGCAGGGAGTCCTGACATAGCAGTGATAGCCACTTCCAGTGCCATCCATGTAGGAGATGCAGTCCCTGGCTTGGCTGGGCCAAGGCTGCCAGCCTTGCAGAAAAGGCTTCACGTTATGGGAGGTGGCACCTTCTGTTCACACTTTTGTCTATCAGAGTTCACATAAATCCACACCGAGGTGCAGATTCCTGGCACAGCACCTCACCACATCAGTCCCTTTTGCTGTCAGTCCTGCCCTTGGCAGTGCTTCCTTCCAGTTTGGTCTTGACTGCCTGATTCTCCCTAGATGGGACACCTCCATCCTGGCTATGCCAAGGACATCACAGTCACCTTGAAATCAGATGTCCCAGCCACCTTCAGGAGGCACCCTGTGAAATGTAAGGTGATCAAGACCAACTCTGAGCTACCACAAAGGATGGTTCAGGATTGGGAGGACCGAATGTGCATTGTCACAATGGAGGATACCACCAGGAAGGACATGTCAGCCAGCTGGCCTGAGAAAGAGAAGGTAAGGAGCAAAACAGCAAAAAGCCAACCTAGCTTTTACAAAAAGACCACCATAACACCATCACTGCTGGCTGAGCAGCTCCTGCTTCCTCTGGACATTGGGCAGCCGTGGGGTTCAGCAGCAGTGCATTCTAGGGGAGATGCACAGTGACCACATACAATCACACAAGAGCCTTTTGACAAGAGACCTTTAGCCACACAGAAACTATCAGTCTGTGCCACAAGCACAAGTGTTGCAGCCCATGTTGAATGGGAGACAATGTTATATGATTTTATCCCATTTTAGGGTGTTAGAAATCTCTTCATCTCATTAGGTGCCTTTTCACCAACGAGCAGTTAAGTCTCTTGCACCATGTCTCTTCTTTTGAAGTGGAGAGAAATACACTTCTGCTGCACATACTGGTGAACTCCGAGTTTTGTCTGCATGGATACCAGAGTATGGTTGTGGTCTCTGTATTGTGTGGGATATCTCATCATGGAGTAGCCCAGGCACTGTATGACAGAATGGAGGAGTCTGGAGAAGGATCATCTCCAGAGACTCCTGCTTTTATTGTCATTATTACCAAACATACTCATCTTGGGTGAAAGTCCTGTCTGAGTTTCTGGACCATTTTAAGGCCTCTAAACCATCCTCTTTTTTATCAGAACATCTGCAGTTGGAGACTTTGCTACTGAGATCTTTCACTTCCCAAAGTGCCCACTCCCAGCTCCCAGCAGTGTGGCTGTTGCTCCACACATGACATCTGGAGAGCACTTGCTCTTAAGACAAGCAGAAAAAGGCGCTTTCTAGAGGTCTTCAGTCCTGGGGTTCTCCATCCACAGAGCTCCAGCAGGCAAACTTAATCCTAATTGTGAGACCTGCTGGATTTGTAGGGGACCAGGAAAAAAGCCAGTCCCTCTTACAAGGTTGAAGTACAGGGACTGGAATGCAGCTATAGTCTCCATGGATATATTAACAGCTGTGGTAGTGACTGCTTTGATCAACAGGTAGGAACAACTACTGTAGCGGATCAGTCCCAGTCTTGTCATCTTTCCAGGAAAGTAGAAGTGAATGGTCCTTTCTAGTCCCTCTGTGAGGCTGATCTTGGGGGCCAACAGATTCCCTTGTCAGCCTGACTTTCTGGGCTCTGCTCAGTGATTCTTCCCTCCTCTGTTTGCAGATGGTCCAGACAGCCCCAGAACCAGAACCGGCACCGGCTTACACTGTGGATGAGAGCATCCAGGAGGCCAAGGTGTACCTCAGTGCTGTTGTTGGCTACACTGAGTTCAAACGGAACCTGATAGTGGTTCAGCTCAAGGATACCTTGCCCAACCAGACAAGGAAAGACATGTGAGTGCTGGAGGCCAGCAGGGCCCTGTGAGCGGGAGCTGCCTTTGCCAGGGCTGAGCCAGTGCCCGCTTCCCAGAACTCTACCCCAGCCAAAACCAGCACAAGCCCATTTATGTGCATACAAAGCCAAGCAGGAGACGGTGGTCAGCAGAGGTTCAGTGCTGCCATATCTTTCTGCTGAGACCAGCCATGGGTTTGTTTTTACTGCATGTCACTTGTCCTCATCTACTCAAGAATAAGTTTGCAGTCAAGCCAAGACCTAAAGTGCAGAGTAAGCCTCTTAGCTTCAATGTCCTGGGCACCGCGTTGGCCCTTTCCTCTTAAACTTCCAGACTTGGAAATACTTTTTGGGCCACCCAGGACAGCAGTCTGAGCATAGTAGAGTTGCCTGGGGAAGAAGATGGTCCTCAGCAGAAAGTGGTACCAGGAGTCCATCAGACAATGTTATTGCACTATTTGCTTTACATTTATTGGACTTGGTTTTTTTATTCCTCCTTCTTGCTTTTCAGTTTCAGGATACACAACACAGGAAATATAGCCCTGGAATACAGCTGGATGGAAGCTGCAGATAGTAAAGCAGTGAAGAAACCATACTCAACCACTCTGATGCGTAAGGGCATTTCACTTGGTGGCTGAGGGCCTGGGGAGCAGACCCTGCCACTTGACCCTGAATTGCTTTTGCATCCTTGTCCACACATTCACTTTCATCAGCATCTTCCCAAGTGCAGCTGGAGATTTTTCTCCTTGTCCCCCTCTGCCTTTCAGCCCCTTCTGTTCTTGCTCTGCCCCTTCTGCTCTGCAAAGGAGCTGAGCCAGGCTCTGGGAAGAGCCACACGCTGGGTCAGGACTGGGAAAGGGGACATCAGGTCATCTCTTTGAGAAGTCTGAGACTGGGAAAAACAATGGTGTAATGAGTGAGCTGCCCTGCAGCCACTGTCTGTGTGCAGTTCCCCACTCCAGGGCAAATGTAAAGTCACTGTCTAAAACCAACTCTTCTCATTTGGCACAGGAATGTGTGCTGCAGGCAGAGACCTTGCTCCCAGATGCTCTATTTCCTGCTGAAAGTACTCGGCTAGAGATGTTCCAAGTGCATTCCAGATCTCTTCCACTTACCTGCAGCAGAAGGCAGATTTGCTGGGAACATAGGATTGGTCTTTGAAAGGTGTTCTCTTCTTCTCTGCAGGTCAGTTCCTCTCCTCCAATCCTCTGAGCCATCACAGAAAGCTGCTGCATCCTTTCTGGTGGCAGCAGGACCATCCTTTTGAGATGCATCCTTCTGGACTGTGGCAGCTTGCCAAGCAACAGCAGGATTCTGAGCAGCAGCAGCATCAGCAGCAGCAGGATTCTGAGCAGCAGCAGCAGCAGCAGCATTATTCTCAGCAGCAGCCCAAGCAGAAGGACCACTCCAAGAAGCTACAGCGCTTCAAACAAAAACACCTCTATTTGCAGTGTGTTAGTTCCTCCCTGGAAATCTGCCCAGATGACATCAAAGACCTGCCACTGTTCTACATCAACCCCTGCCACGGCATCATCCCTCCTGGCCAAAAGCAGATCTTTCACATGCTGTTCTCCCCAAAGCACGCGGGGAAGTTTAGGACCACCATACTCTTCAGGTGAGCAACGTCTACACACTTGCCCAGAACTCCCGCTTCGGATGGGTATCACTGAGTCACAGGGTGGCATGGGATGGAAAGGACCACAGTAGGTCATCTGGTCCCACTTCCCTGCTCAAGCAGGGCCATCCCAGAGCACATGACACAGGGTTGGGTCCAGAGGGCTCTGGAATAATTCCAGTGAGGGACACTCCCTCACTGTTGCCTCTCTGGGCAACCTGTCACCTGCACAGGAGAGGAGTTCTTCCTCAGGTTCAAGTGGAATTTCCTGTTCAGATTCTGCCCATTGCCTCCTGTCCTATTGCTGGCCATCACCAAGCACAGCCTGGTTCATCCCTTAAGACCCTCCCTTCAGTCCCTCTGACTGGGATGGGGAGGTGGGCTTGGAGACAGGCAGCCCCAGAGAGGCAGCAAAACACCCAGAAGAGCACAGAAAGATCATCATCTGGCCTTGCTAGGGAGACACTGCAAAAAGACACTCTATGAAACATTAAGCTCCTGGAGGGTTGCAAAATCTGTAACGAGAGATACGGGGACCAGCCAGTCCCTAGCTCTGCTTCCTTTTGGAACAAGCAAGGCCTGCTTCTCCACATGGAACCCCATGTGCTGTGGCTGGTCCCCAGGCACTTAGCTGGTCATGTTGCTGCCCTTGCACCTCTGCAGCCTCCCTGCAGCGAGTGCAGTTGTTTAATTTGCTGCTCACTGCTTGCACAGACAGAGGATGCAACACTGTGTGCAGTGCAAGGAGACAGAAAAGTGGCTGGCTGGAAATGTTCATCTGACTAATACCAGTCCCTTTCTTCCTAGGACTCATAAGCTGAAGCCGGCTCTGAAGAAGGTAGAGGTGATTGTGAAAGGCAGAGCCCAGGAGCAGGAGTGTCTTGATAAACCAAAACGCTCTGCGTTACGGCAGACAGACAAAGGCCAAGGACCCAAGAAGCAGGTGCACTGGAAACTAACACCTGAGTGACAGCGTTTGTGTTAGCCGCAGCATCCAGCAGGAGCCAGCAACATCGTGTCTTCTGCTGGCTTCTTCCACCCTTCACCAGAGACCTCTGCAGCTACCCTTGCAAGCTCCAGTGAACACCTTTATCCTATCTTTAATTACCTAAGTTAATTAACTAATTTTTAATTAAACAATTGGCAATAAATTGTTAATTGTCAGCTTGTCTTGCTTGGAAAGACAGGTTTCTGCGGGACCTCTCTGGAATGGAGAATGTGACCCCCTTCCCTCCACATTATTCTAACTTTGAAATTAAAAGGCTTTCCAGCAAAGATACGGGAAAAGGAGTAACAATTCTTTTCTAGGATGTCTAACCAGACAAACAAGCAGCAGCACTGGCAGCAACAACAAACAGAACCAGATACCCACCCACAGCCTCCGCTTGGCTGCAGGCACTTTCCCT
Source organism: Cinclus cinclus (assembly GCF_963662255.1). NCBI lineage: Eukaryota > Metazoa > Chordata > Aves > Passeriformes > Cinclidae > Cinclus > Cinclus cinclus. Next base: position 22,711,909 of record NC_085056.1, on the reverse strand, counting down.
GTGGTGTAGTTCCAGTCCCAGCCAGGCAGGGAAGGGAGGCAAATAATGAATAAAGCAATTTCTAGAGAAGTTTTAATTAAGCTACACCAAGGAATACGCTGAAGAAGTCGAGCGCTGTGTCATCAATTCTTAAACACTTATTGCTGTGAGGGAGTCTATAGAGTAGCTAAATAGTGACTGAACAGTGCTTGATTTGTTCAAAGAGAAAGAAGAAAGTGATGAGAATACACCCTAGTGAGGGAAGAGCCCTTAGACCCTTTCAAAATAGGCAAATAGATTACACTGAGTTTCCCAAACTCCAGAGATGGAAGTATCTTCTTGTAATAGCTGATCACCTCACCTACTGGGTAGAAGGGTTTCCTACTTCAGCTGCAACTACCTCCAAAGTGGCTAAGATGCTATTAGAAGAAATAATTCCCAGACATGGGATCATTGAAAGAATGGACTAAGATAAGGGAACACATTTTACTTGTGCTGCATTAGATGTAAATTGGAAATTTCATACCCCATGGCACCCTCAATGCTCTGGATGTGTGGAGAGAATGAATGCTCTCCTTAAGAACCATATTATCAAATTAATGACTGAAACCAGATTAGCATTATTACAGCTCAGAACTGCTCCAAGAAAGGACAAAGGAGATTCTCCCTAAGAAATGTTACTTGGGTTACCTTATCTGGGAAGGGAGGAGGGGCTGAAACTAATGACTTGTATCTCAGAAATTATTTGCAGGCAATCACACTTTCTCTCACGGAATTCCAAAGGAAAGGGTTGTTACCCCAGGCATCACCTCCAGACTTTCACGTACACCAGGTAGAACCTGGAGATTTGGTTCTAATAAAATCTTGGAAAGATGATACCTCAACACCTGCATGGGAAGATCCCTTTAAGGCACTTTTAACATCTCAAAGCAATTATCAGGACTGCAGAAAAGGAGTGGTCTCACACCTCTCAAGTCAAAGGACCAGTGGATGCTCCTCCCCAAACCTGGACAGTGGTACAAGGAAGTGACCCTTGAAAGTTAATCTTCAAAAGATGATTTAATAGTAAACAGTCAAGGGTAAGACTGGACTGACCTCTGTATTTGCCACCAGCGAGACTTTTGCTCCACTGTGGGCTGAATCGCTCGGGTGTTGAGCAGTGGGAATAGAAATCATACCAGACCTTGACAAAAGAGGAATAGGAAATGATGTTCCAAGACTCTGGAAATTGCTGGGTGGAGTGTCACGGCTTCTGTGCTTCACCTCTATATCCCTACAGCGTGCTGTTCTAGTGCACAGAACTTAGGAAGCAGGTATGGATGAGGAAGGTCATCTTTGTGGCCACAGTTACAATCTGAGCTTTGCTTCATCCGAGCAGGCGCAGATGGAACTGCTGATGGGAGGCACTGCATACAAGTATATCTACAGCTCACTTTACTTGAGTTGGAGGAGAACTATGGACAGCAACGTGAACTGACAAATCAGGAACTTTTAAACAGACTGAATTTAACACGGAACTAATTAAAGACCGATCGATCTTATTTGTAATTGCATCGCAAAAGCAGTCTGTTTATGCTGGTGTCCTGGTTTGAAAGACAGGTGTTTGCCAAGGAAAGCAGAAGCCTCCCTTTGAACTGAAAAATATGATCCTTCCTTCCTTCCTGCAGATTATGATGATTTTGAAATTAAGGGAGCTCTCAGACAAAGATATGGGGGTAGGAATAACAGTTCTTTACTAGTATATCTAACAAGACAAACAAGAACAACAACAGCTATGAAATTGCCCACAAACAGAACAGTAACTCAGTCCCAGTCCCTTTCTGGCTGCAGGCACCTTTTCCCTGAGCTGCAGTTCCCGGCTCTGGGGACGGGCAGGTCCCGCAGAGCTGCAGGAGGGCTGGGGGTGATGGCAGCGCTGTCCCAGGTGGGAGAGAGAGATGGAGAGAGAGCCCTCCGCTCACGGCGTCGGTCCCGACTCAGCAGAGTGCTGGATGATGGCAGGTTACAGCGAGAAGGCAGCAGTGCAGGGTCCGACAGCAGTGAGGATGGCTCCCGCCGCTGGGAAGGCAGGAATGGGTCAGAGGCGGCGATCGTCCTTCTCGTCCAAACTCTGCTGGGGAAATGGGGCGAGCCAGAGCCTTCCGCTTCCTCTTCTGGCTGTTTGAATCTCGCAGGGTTTCCCTCTTCTCTCCCCTCCCCCTTGCCATCAGGGCCCAGCCAACAGGTATCTTAGCATGACAATGGGGAAAATTCCACAGAGGGAAAAGGGAAAGAACCAATCCCCAACAGCTGGCCAGACGGGATAATTAAATCAAGGGCTTCAGCAGAAAAGGAGAATAAAAGGAAAGGGTGGATTGTGAGGGATGAGGCGCTATTTTGCTGAAGCCAAAAGGTTATTAGGTTAAAGAATGAAAGTTGTTGATTCTATGTGTTGTTGTTTGGATTGTTTGGACTTGTTCTGTTTGGTTTGATCAGTGTTGCTGTGAACTGGGAGAGGAGTGAGGTTGAAGAAGGGACTAAAAAAGAAGTGGGATGAGAGGGGAGTGGACTGTAATTTGGCAGATGACACCAATCTGGGAGCATCTGTTGGAGGGTAGGAGGGCTCTGTGGAGGACCTGGACAGGCTGGATAGAGGGGCTGAATCCAAGAACATGAAGTTTAACAAGTCCAAGTGCTGAGTCCTGCATCACAGTAGCCTATGCCATTTACTCAAAAAATGACTTAGCTCCAGGTAGAAACTTCCTATCAGTGGCAAATCCAGCTTAATAATGGATTTGTTTACCTTCTCAAAGTGGAGCAAAGGCTCAAAGCAGTATCATGGTCATCTTAATGAAAATAGCCAGCCCTGCTTTCTGTTTAGAGTTACTGATAGCCCCTGTTCCTTTCCTGCTTCCATTAGAGAGGGAGAATTCAGAGAGTTCATCTCCCTTTAGCCTTTCAGAAGTGATAACAGACTTGCATTTCGTTTTCCTGCAAATCCAACCCTGCCACAACAGGTAAGAGCTTGCGAGCCTTCCTCACCTCTTTGTCCTACTGCTACCACCCCTCCAGCCTAAAATACAACAAAAATCACCCAAACAAAAGGAAGGCTGTAAAAAAGACTTCACTCTGGAGCTAATTGCATTTCAGAAGAGTTTAATTTAATACACGTTTATGCAATTATACAATATAGGAAGCACAAGGGGTTTAAAACTGTAGGTATACAAGGGTACATCTTGACCTTTCCTGGATCTTTTACTTTTCCAACCTACAGAAGGTACACAAAAGAGTATTTATAAGGCAGCCTCCATTCATTAGATGCAAATAGCACACCTCTGTTGTCCCATCACAAGGCAAGGTGGGAAGACAAGCAACTAGATTTGCTTCAACAAACACCTGGCAAATGTTGCATATACAACAGATTACCTCTTCTCCATCAGTTACAGAAAATAACCCAGTAACATCCCTTCAAACCTCCAAAGCCATTCTCGCAGAAGTGCAGATCTGTCAATGTGTGTGTTCAGCAGCACTAGAGCACATGGCTGGCACGGTCACTAGACCAGGCAGCCTCGGTGGGACTCATCCTTTGGAATCCAGGGACCAAAGCCCGGAGGGGAGAAGTGTGGATTGTTGGCTCCCTATGGAAACCAAAGCCCACAGCAGCAGCTGAGGCCGTGAGGACGCTGTGCTGTGAGCAGGACTTGGGGGTGTCCTGGCCTATTTCAGCTCCCTCCCATCGTCCTCCCTCAGAGGAGCCGTGTGTGATTTACAGCTCATTATCAGAGCTCCACTTTGAAGTCTTAGCAAGCACTCCAGCCCGAATATAAAAAAGGAAAAGAACATATCAAAATTTTAAGATTAAATGGGGGGGGGGGGGGGGGTGGAACAGGAAGGCACCAGTCAATAAAGATGAAACGGCAGCTGCATTCTTCTGTGGGAGGGCTGGGGACTCCCGAGGGAGAAAATGGGGCACGGCTCAGGTACCTGTGATCCGGCGGCGCGGGGGGCTCCGGGCAGACCCCGAGGAGAGGTGGGTCTGCGCTGCCGAGTGCTGCCCGCCGGGATAAGGGACAGGATCACCAGGATGAGGGACAGGATCCCCTGGCTGAGGGAAAGGATCCCCGGACTGAGGGGCAGCGGCAGCCCCGCGGAGGGGATCTGAGGGCGGCGCCCGGCCCGGCCCCTCAGGATCCGCCGCAGCCGCTGCGCCGCCCGAGCGCCTCAGGGCGCGGCCACCCTCGGACTCGGGACCGCACTGAGCCTTCCCCTCAGCCCGGCGGGAAGCACTTGGAATGGGAGAAGCGTCAGGGGTGGAAGAGATCTTGAAGAGCGTCAGTTCAAGGTCAGCCCAGCACTGCCACTGCAAACCCGAAACCAATGAACCATTTCCCAGTGTCACATCCAGAGGCCTCTTGAACACCTCCAGGGACAGCAACTCCACCACCTGCCTGGCCAACCTGTTCCTAGGCCTGAACACCTGAACACTGAATTTATGTTTTCCCTAAAATCTAACCTGAATTTCCTCTCTCAGCGTGAGGCCAGTTCCTCTGGATCTCACTGCAGGCCCAGCAGAAGAGACCGGCCCCGCCTCACTGCACGCTCCTGTCAGGGAGTTGGAGAGAGCCCTGGAGCCCCTCCTGAGCCTCTGCTCCAGACTGAACAAACCCAACTCCCTCAGCTGTTCCTCGCAGCACATTTTCTCAACCCTTCATGAGCCTTGCTGCCCTTCTCTGGACACACTCCAGCCCCTCCATGTCCTTTTCCAAGTGAGGGGCCCAGAGCTGGACACAGCACTTGACGTGTGGCCTCACCAGTGCCCAGCACAGAGGGGCAGGCGCTGCCCTGCTCCTGCTGCCCACACCGGTGCTGATACAGGCCAGGGGCCATTGGCCTCTTGCCCCCTTGCGCACGCTTTGGCTCACGCTGAGGCGACTGCTGACCTGCAGGATGTGGCACTTGGCCTCGTGGAACCTCACGCCTCTGTGCTTGGCCCATGGATCAAGTCTGTCCCAGTCTCACTGCAGAGCCTTCCTGGCCTCCAGCAGATCCACACTGCCACCCAACCGGGAGTCTGCAGATCTACTGAGGCTGCTCTCAATCCCCACATCCAGATCGTCGATTAAAGTGTTAACCAGAACCAGCCCCAACACTGAGCTCTGGGGAACACATTTCAATGCAGCTCAGTTTGCATACTCTGCAGCTGGAGGCTGCAGTGCCCCCACAGCAGAAAGAGCTGCCATCCCGTGGCACTGGCCACACACACGGGTGCAGGAAAAAACCCTTTGACTAGGTGAATGTGGCTGACAGAACAGAGCTTTCAGGCACATATTCCTTTCCCCTAAAGACCCCTGAACTCAATAAATGGTATTTCACCTTCCAGCTCTTGGCTCCATTGGATCCTCAGACCATCAGAGATCCATCAGCCCCTCTCACCCTTTTGCACCTTCTCCCCACTCAAGCTGATGAGCAGCTTTTATAAGAAAAAATGCAGTCCTGCTGCCAACAAGGTGAACCAATTTGTAAATGCAACTTACCCTGCCAAAAGCATCTACGGCCCTTTTCTTTCAGAGGTGAGTCATCAGAAGTAATGAGAATGTGTTGCATTTTAAACCAAAGAGGAGAAGAAACGAAAGCACTCACACAGGATTTTGCAAAGCCAATATATGCCAATATGACTTATCCTGTTGGCTGCTCAGTTATTGCAGCCCTTTTCTACTTTGCCGTTTGTCTTGTTCGGACATTGTGCTCAGATGATTCAGTGATGGGTACAACAGAAATTAAAAAAATCACGGCTGATCGCTAAATAATACAGCTTAGGAAAATTTAAATGGATTGTGAAGTATTTCCATCATGGGGATGACAGTTATCACATAGAGACCAAAACAAGCCCTTTTAACAAAACTTCATTTATATCCTTGTTGCTCAAGCCCTACTGTCCATTTGTTTGGCTGACGTAGTATAATGTAAAAATACTGTTCAAGATCTTCTACTGTTTATGCATTCCAACCCTTCCGTTGCGTTTTCTAAAAGCTCTGAGTATTTTTTACTTTGAAAACAATTCATAATATTTTGGAAGTAACATTTAAGTTCTCTGTTTCCTTTCGGCACTCAACTGCAGAAATGAGAAAACAAAAAGGTCAGAAAAAATTGCAGAGGTGGATAGTAGTTGACAAGGATCAAACTTATAGGAGATGAGTACATTACTACCACTACTACTTAAGAGCATCTCTCACAGAAAACAGACAGGTGACACTGTCCCAACTCCTTCATTTCAACTCTCCATGACTTGTTTCCTGCTTTGTAAAGCTGAGTTGAGCCATTTTTACCTAAGACGAATAACAACTAGTAATACACACTTACAGTTCTCTTATAATACTGCACCAGCACCAGGTACCCTTAGAATTTTTTAGGGTATTGCAATGCCATCCCTGAATTTAAACAGGTTCAAGTTATTATTTGCAGCTTATTCTTTCAGGCAATTTGTAGCAAAAGTAAAAAAGTTACTGCACATGTTGAATCTCCCTTTGTAAGTAGTACTGTCAGTAACTGGACTATTATGTGTATGGGGATGCACACGATGATTTATCTACTGCTTCATTCTGTGTGACTGCAGGCTTTGAGAAAGAGTAATCCCACTTGGCATTTTGGCTCAATTTGGTCTCAGTGATTATAGATCCAGAGTAAGTTGTTAGAAGTTTGTGAAAAAAAAAGTCTCTGAAATTTACAGCAGAGCTGAAGTGTACAGAAGGATGAGACTTCATTGAATACTAAGAATAAGTTTGAAAAGTATATCCAGCTGTCCTACTGGCTATGTCCAGTTGTTATCCACTGTTACAGTACAGTGCACAAACAGCTTTGTTCTTTGCAAAGTACAAACGGGACGCCAGGAACAAGAGCTTCAAGGAGAGGGCAAAGGTGCACATACCTCAGCCTGCCCACCTGGCCGTCTGAATGGAATGACCAGTGGTACTGGACAGGCAGTGGGCTGCAGTTGGTTATCTCCAGAGAACGCACTTCTTCAGTGCCAGCCAGGATGCAGCCAAACTCCAGGATGCTGCGCTGGATTTGGAGATTGGGGAAGTGGACTTCTCCTTGAAGGGTGATACACTCCACATAAGGATGGCCGTTGACCATGTTTATCTTCAGAACCTTCTCTTCCTTCCAGCTATGAAAATCCAGTTTATAAGATGGGTCAAATGCAATGTAGAGATGACAGGTCTGTCCTACATCCGCTGTCACAGGCTGCAAGGAGATGAACAGCAATTAATCACCTGTGTGATGATGTCCCAAGGTCTCACAGCTGAAACAGTAAATGCTTGAAGTGTGATCCCAGCATGGGCTTCTTGGTTCATCATGCATTTCATTACAGCAACACTGTGACTGCAGCCACAGCAGTCTAGTCCAGGATTCCCTCAAGCCCAAGTTTCTGTGCTCAGCAGCAAGACAAGGGGGTGGCTGCTGGAGAGCTGGGATGCTTTCCAGGAGACACCTTTACTGCATGGCTGGCCCAGACCTAGTTGCTTGCTCCTTCTCCTTGTGCCTTAAAGCCAGGATGGACCTTCTCAATTCAGATAAGATTTTGATTCCTTCAGCAGCTCTGCTGATGCAGCTCAGGCCAATCCACTGCTGACACTACAGAATAAACTTCTTGACTCAAGGCTCTCCCAACAGAAAGGCACCACCACATCCCTCCTCTTCAGACCCCACTGGAGGAGTCCAGGGCTGCTCACCTGGCCATCCGGGAGGGGCTGCTGGTCTGCATCGCAGAGCAGAAACGGCTGCTCCAAGTCCAGCATAAGGTCGAGTGGCAGCAAGCAGGTGTTCTTTAAAGCCAAAGGCTTGTACTGCAGAGTCAGGACATCATCACTGGGTTTCTATGGAAACGGGAGACAAGGAAAAAGAAGCCTCAGCTAGCCACAGACCTCCTTCTGCTTCTGCTGCATCTCACAGTTTTCAGCCCCAGAAGTGCATACATCCCTATTTCCCCCTTCTATTTGTTTCTACCCTTCCAGGAGATTTTTCTTTAAAGCAGATGCTTTTCATGTTTAGAACCACAGCATTCCCTGGGGGACAGGGAAACACTCCCACACATGGATGAGGGAATAGCCCCCTGAGAGGAGGCAACTGCTTAAACAAGATCTAAATCAAAAAAGTCAATCCAGACCATTTGTCTCCAGTTTTGTCTCTCTGTTGGGCAGAACAGCAGTAGATGGTCATCACTCACATACAGACATTTCTTACAACCTTAATGGCTCTAGCAGCCTCATCAAAGCAGTTCATCTGCAACATGTGTCCTGCAGCCCCTGCTACAGGGACACAGTGTCTGGTCTCAAAGCTATGAGCAGCCTAGGCTCCTCCTTCCTCTCTATCCATAGTGATGGGCTTCCTGCACGGTTTGCAGAAAACAGAGGGTTTGGGAAACTAGTTCTGCATGTACTGATATCAGGCAGGTGCTGTGCCATAGTATGCCATCAGTCTGTGTGTGTGGCATCAAGCAGAAGCCAGGCAGAATCAGGGAGAGCTGAAAAGCTTCTAGTTACACCTGAACTGCCTGTTCCAGGGATTCTGTACTTCAGTGGAAGCCTAGGAATTGGAAGAGAGGCCTGAAACTACAGACACCAAATAATGAAACATCCTCTCTTTTTCAGACAACTGGCAGGAGAGGAAAAGATGATGCTGGAGTTGGGATCCAGAGACTAAAGGACACCTGCTCTGCCTCAGTGTTATCATCGCTGCAGCTGCAGGATGTCTGGGGGTCCTTTGAAGCAGGTGAGGCTCAGGGAAATGCACAGAGCTATACCATATAGCTATATCATAAAGCATCCATGCCAACAGCAGAGAAGGCAAAGAGACACAGGAGATGATGGGTTTTTCCTTGTCAGCCTGAGGAATTCACAGGAATCTCCATTTTTCCCAGCCTCCCTACAGCATCGGGGTACAGACATCCCTGTGCCTTGGAGGTTCCTGAAAAACCTCCCTTTACACTGAGCAGAGAGACTGGCATTTCTCTGGAAGTGGCCACAATCCCCCATGGCAGTGAAGCTGTAACTGCAATTTTACGTTGGGGAAGTTAAATACCACTCTCATCCCTAAAAGCATCTTCACTCACTTCACAAAGTGCCTCAGGAAAGGTAAAGAGTGGCTTTAACACAAGCACACCCCCCCTCAGCCATGCTGTTAAATGTCAGGATGCAATCCAGAAACTTACCTTCTCCACCCGGAAAGAGAATTGTCTGGCTGATATTTCTATGGAGGGATCAATAAACTTGCAGGTAATGGTTGTTTCTATTATCTTCTCTGTCCTGCTGGCTGTCCCAGTGACAGCTTCACACATCACATAATCCTGCACCTCCTGCATGCAAGGGTCTCTTGTCACTGCTGGGTGGTGGCAGAGCATCCAGACAATGCCCTGCCCTGGCTCAGCACCCACCACCCACCACAGGCCCTATTGTTGCCTTAGAGTTATGGCCACTGTGCCTTTTTCTTCCTGTGAGGCAGCTTCTTTATTCTCCACTCAGTTGTCCCAACAGTGCACCCAAAAACCACAAAAGGCACCTGTGAGAAACTCCCTCCCTTCACACAGCTTATGTTTTATTCTGTTCTTACCCCAGATAAACCATTTGGCACTTTTTAAATTCACTTTCTTTTTGGGCTTCTAGTCTAAATTATCTCTCTGCCCTTCTTTGCTGACTAAGCATGAAACACGGTTTGCCTCAAAAGAGCAACATTTCCATCCGCCCCTACTTTGGGATCAGCACTGGGTTTTGGTAGCTGTGCCTGCAAAGGCCTATGGGAGGGAGGCACCTGTCACCATAACCTTAGAGGGGTGCTTCTCCTTGCCTGCTTCTGCTTCTGCAGGACTGCAACATTATGGCCCTAGTGGCAGGCCCCTGGGCCTCCACACCCCTTCCCTTCCCTTCCCTTCCCTTCCCTTCCCTTCCCTTCCCTTCCCTTCCCTTCCCTTCCCTTCCCTTCCCTTCCCTTCCCTTCCCTTCCCTTCCCTTCCCTTCCCTTCCCTTCCCTTCCCTTCCCTTCCCTTCCCTTCCCTTCCCTTCCCTTCCCTTCCCTTCCCTTCCCTTCCCGGAACTTCCCTTCCCTTCCCTTCCCTTCCCTTCCCTTCCCTTCCCTTCCCGGAACTTCCCTTCCCGGAACTTCCCCTCCCTTCCCGGAACTTCCCTTCCCTTCCCGGAACTTCCCTTCCCTTCCCGGAACTTCCCTTCCCGGAACTTCCCTTCCCGGAACTTCCCTTCCCTTCCCACACCTTCCCACACCTTCCCTTCCCGGAACTTCCCTTCCCGGAACTTCCCTTCCCTTCCCACACCTTCCCTTCCCTTCCCTTCCCTTCCCTTCCCTTCCCTTCCCTTCCCTTCCCTTCCCTTCCCTTCCCTTCCCTTCCCTTCCCTTCCCTTCCCTTCCCTTCCCTTCCCTTCCCTTCCCTTCCCTTCCCTTCCCAGAACTTCCCTTCCCAGAACTTCCCTTCCCAGAACTTCCCTTCCCACACCTTCCCACACCTTCCCACACCTTCCCACACCTTCCCACACCTTCCCACACCTTCCCTTCCCACACCTTCCCTTCCCTTCCCTTCCCACACCTTCCCACACCTTCCCTTCCCTTCCCTATTCCAGCATGTGTTAGTAGTAGAGGAAAGTAATGACTGAAGGAGGGGTGAAATGCCACAGATATTTTTCTCCCTTCGTTTCAAATTAATACGTCTTACATATAACAATAATTAATTGTGTTACTGGGCTGCTGGCTTCGTGTCCTCTAATTTAATCCACTGACAATCTGGTTTTCTTTTCAAATGTGAAGGATAACTTAATTTTTTTAACCTTTCAGGACATTATTGAGACTGGTAGAATGTGTACACCCTGAGAGGCATTCCCTAGTTAGGGAGACCCAAGAGGCTTCTCTAGATGCTGCTCTGTTATGCCAATGTAGCCCTGTTTTGTTCCCTCAGTCAGCCCTGTGCCCCCTCCCTGTCCCTCAGTCTTTCAGTCACTCCCACACTATTTCCCCATCGGCTCCCATACCCAAACTCCACCTTTGTGCCACCCCTATGTCCCCTGATAATTGATCTCTGATGCTCTCCCTGCCCCGACCACCCATATGCTTGAACCTAGACCCTCACCATGAGGCTTTTGCCTTGCCTTTGACCCTGGAGTATCCACGTGTGTGGCTGAAATAAACATCTCTGTGGAACCCATTCAAAGGCCCTTGCCACCTCTTTACCTTCCACCATATTAACAGCTAGCCAGGCTACAACAGTGGAACAATGAAAGCATTGCTTTCAAAAATAAAACACAAGGAACCAAGGATGGTAAAAGTTGTAAGGTGCAAGGATATAGCCACTCACTAACATATTCAAATCATCTGGGTGAATACTCAGTGTATGCTGACAGGTGCTTGTTTAACTTCAAGTTTGGGGGGGAGGAAGCAAATGCAGAATGTGACCCTTATCCAGCTGCTTAAAAATTAAGTTGCTTAAACTGGGAAATTCACCCATGCACCACCATCTCCACTGCTCAAATTAATAAAAAAAGGTTTTATGGCTCTTCTGTGTAGTCCATGATGTCTGATGGATTCCCTGTTTCTTACTTCATGTTTCAAGGAAATTCATCCTTTCCATAGATTTTCTAATGACAAGACCCCGGATATTTTTTAATATCCTTAACTGTAGAAGTTTCCAGAATTTAAGTGTCTGTCAGCACTTGGAAGTTGACGTCAAGTAGCATTCTAGATCTACTTTTAGTAGATCACTAAAACAAAATTTTGTGGAATATCCCTGAGTCTGTCAAGTAACTACAATGCTTTAGAAAAAAACATTGCTTTATGCAGCAGTTATTCAGACAGTACTTCTAGTGACTGTCCAGGAGGTTCTCAGTTTCTTCTGAAGTGCACAGGCAAACCAAGAACAGAAATTATTTTGCAGAAGAAATTGTCCTTTTCTCCCTCCCTTCCTCCCTACCCACTGAAATCATTACCAGCCATTTGGACATGCTTCCCCCTCTGTGCTATTCTAGTGTCCTGGGGCATTGCTACATGGAAGGGAAGTGATCTGAGACACAGGACTGGAGGGAACTGGAGGGAACAACGTAGAGCCACTTGGATATAGAGAATGGACTTAGATCAGAGCCTTTGCTTCTCCCTCCACTCCAAGGCTGAGCACTACTTCCTTCTCTGCAATAATCTCCCTGTTTTGACTTAAAAGCATGATTCTAGAAGCCTATGGGGAGGCGTGGCAGAAGGGAAGTCTACAGCTTAGAGCAAGAGGTATTTTAATAACCAACCTGCTCTGCTCTGCCTTACAGCCAGCTTGTTTAAAGGATATGTCAGGGTCCAGGTTACACACAAGACTGTAAGTATTGTGTTTTTCTAGTATCTTTTTTCTGTATTTTCCCAAACACAGTCTTACAATTTCATTTCAGGCAGCACATCTGACAACTGGCACATAAGTTTAATGAAGGCCAAGAGAAATGGGGAGAAAGGACATAAAAACCTGTGAACTAATGACCAGCTATGCCATCCTGAGACACCTCATGACCACCTTCTTTTTTTCCTCTGCTTGGCCTGAGTGCAGCTGTAGCTATTTGATATACAAATTTAACTATTTAGATAGCAGAAACAGAATCAAACCTTATCTCTTTTGCTTTGCTTTGACCCTCGAGGGCATATGTTTTGATTCTGCATTATTAAACCTGCCTTATTCCCAAACTGAAAAGTCCTACTCAATCACAGTTCATCTACCGTCACTCAAGTAAAATCTCGCTCCTTGTCTCCTCTCCTAGTTCTAACTCATAACTAGGTTTTAAACAACTACTTTGTTAATAAAAATCATTCATTTAGCACCTTAATTATCTCACTGAGTAAAGGGAATAGTTCAAATTCTAACCTCTGCCATCAGTTCACAGCTCAGATTCTTAAGGAAGCATCCTGAAAGAGATGATGCCTATTACTCTTAGCTCGAGTATGTGTTGAATAGAAACTGTGCACTTAAAAGCTACTTACACCACTGAAGTATAAAAAGAACTGTATTTTCTTACAGATACAGGCTTTGAAATTCCAGATAAATTTGTGGTTGGGTATGCTCTTGACTATAATGAATAATAAGAATAATGAATATAATGAATAGTATATGACTATAATGAATACTTCAGAGATCTAAATGGAAGTACATGCACATTCCTCCACTGCCAGGCGCCAGGTACCTACCTACCACAGGTACCCAGGGAGAATATTTGCTTCTACTCAGAGCTTTTCAACAATTAAAAACCCTTCAATCCCAGCTAGAAACTTCCACTGAAAGAGCAAAACCACTTTTAAAGTGACGAGTTGGTAATGCAATGTAGGTGCATAAGAAATGTTTGTGCTTCACCTTTTTCTAATTCTACTGCACAAGTCTCATGGCTCAGCTATTCTGCAGGACATTCGGAGCGCCCAGGGTGTTGAGCAGCATACAGTCTGCAGCCCCATCTGAAAATAAAATAACTTGTAATGTGACTTTAACTGGATGTTTGTCTGTCTTAGTTCAATCCCATGTTGCTCTTCTGTCACCAGTCTTTAAAGCAGCCACGCAGGAGCTCCGTGTGAAGGTTTTCTGTACACTGAGGGATAACACGGCTGTAAGATCCTTCTTCCCTTGTTCCATTACAGCTTCCTTAGGCTGCACAGAGTAGCAGACCCGGAAACATCCTAAATTAATAGGCTTGATGGGTTTTCTTCCCCCTCCTTTGTTTTCAAAAGTACTTCTAAAATTCTGGGGAACTTGGAAAGTGTTTCACTTCAAGGTCTTTTTACTAAGACAAACCACTTCTGAAGACACAAACGATCTGTGCTATTGCTCAACAGCATGAAGGAGTATGCAGTTATTTAACAAACCTAAGTTCTTTAAAATATATAAACCTATGTATTACAGATAAACTTGGAAAGACTATTAAAACCGCAAGTTTACTGCAAGTAGGAAACTTGGAACCATTATGGTTCCAGCGCGTTTTAACTGCAATGCTGGTAATACAACTGAAAATCAGTCTTGCATTTCATTCGAAGATAGAGGTTGATAAATACTGTACTTTTTGGTTTTTCTTTTAGCACATCTTTATTCTGAAAGACAATGACAAAGAGAAATAAATACAGGATGTGGTAATGCCAGTCTTCTGGAGCACCAATTCCTGGCTGCTGATTAGGTGCTGAACCATGACACCAGGAAATTACTTCTGCTGCTTGTGTGTCCCTAAGAAGAACGGGAAGCTGCACGCTAGTGCCCAGGACCTGCAGCTCGCTGACTGGCACTTGCACGATGCGCCGAACACAAACTGTTGAGACCCTGGGTTTTCCCGTTCTGACGGGCGGCGCGGAGCTGGGTGCGAGGCTCTGGCGGTACCGAGCGCTGCCGCCGTGCCCGTCACGTTCCGGGCCCCGGAGCGGATCGCTCCCGCTCGGCCCGGGGACCGAGGGGCACCAAGGCTGGAACAGGCGGGGACCGAGCGGGGATCGAGGGGGGGAACGAGACGGGACCGAAGGAGGGAGCGAGGCCCGGCCGGCTCCGCCGCCCCCGGGCCGGCCCCGCCCCGCCTGTCGGGTGCCGCGGTTGCCCGGTAACCGCGAACGCGGCCCCTGCGTCTGCGGCGGCTTTGTGGCCTCAGCACCCGCTGAACGCGCTCCTGGCCCGCTGGTCGCAGCCTGAGCGTGTGCGGGCGGCCACACTGCGCCAGTGGCCAAGTGAATTGTTCTCAGAGCTTTGGTCTCTGAGGGCGAGAACTGAACTCGCAGAGCTTTGCTCGGGCCCTGCGAGCCGATGCTGAATTAGGTTTGAAGGTAAAGGTTGACTAAAGTTGCACTTTTTGGTTTTGTCACATCTGTGCTCTGAAAGAGAATGCCGAAGGGAAATACAGGATGTGATAATGCCAGTCTTCGGGTGCAGCAGTTCAGTGGCATGTACTGAACAGGGGCTGAGTGGATGAACAACATATGGTCTACTGATTGGGCTTTATTTTCACTGAAGAAATCCAACCTTTCCTAAGTATACTAATCTCTACATTGTTTTCCATGTAGTGATTACTTAAACTGCTTAAAGGTGGATGAGTTCTGTTCAGGTTGCACTGGGTTGTTATGATCTGGTTATCAAAGTTATTAAGGAGTTGCCTCTGAATTAAGGTGCAAATGAGACCATATGCCAAAGTAAATAGTCTGGATTTTATGTAACAGGAAATGTGAGGAAGAGAGAGAGAAAGAAATGGAAAAAGAGGGGGTTGGGGATGGAGCTGGGGATTGGGAAGGGAAGGAGCAAGAGAGTGATAGAGACAGGTTAAGTAGAAAATATCACCCTTCCGTGGATCCCACTGGCATACCATTAAATGTTCTGGTCTTTTCCATGGTGAAGTCTCACAAAACACAAGACTCGAATGGATTAATACAGACTTGGCAATATTGGACTGCCCAGGTATTTACCTGGGGCAGGGCAAGTGTCTTCTGCTACTATCAAATAATATAAAATCTTTAGCACCGGTATATCTCAAGTCTGCCATGAGCTGGGCTCTGGATTTTCAGATCTGTTGTGTTACTTTGCATCTCATGCAGTCATCTGGTGCAAGGCCTCAGGCGTGGGTCTGGGGGCACTTTGGTGGGCTATGACACCCCCTCAGCTGCCCCCGTGGGGACGTCCTCTGGATGTGGTCTCGTGGGAGTGGGGAGTTTTAGAGCTAAGCCAGTTTGTGTGATGGAGGATGGGTGTCCACTGCCTATTGCCAGAGGTTACACCACACCCAAAATTTCCTCCTTCTCCCTCTCTTGATGGGAGGTTTGTATGCAAACCTGGCCTCAGCAGAGGAGCCTGTGGCTATGACTTCCCCCCCCTGAACCCAGACAGAGCTGATTTTCTGGACAGCTGCTGCGTTTGGCTTTGTTGTAGATACATTTTTCTCCCTCAGCCTTGTTTATATCTCCCCAGACCTGAAATAATAGGACAATAGTGTCACCTTTATCTTGGCTTAAGGTCCCTTAGGCAGCTTAACTCACAGTCCAAAGTTCCAGTCAGGAGGCATTTTCAGTGAGGGGTGGGCTTTGGTGGTCACAGCTGCTTTATACAGTTTTGTCACCTAAAGCAAAAAGTATTTTATAACAATATTTAAGCCATTAGGCATAACATTCCAGTCTCTCACAAGTCCTGTGAGGAGCAGCTGAGAGAGCAGGGGTTGTTTAACCTGAAGTGTTTAACCTAAAGAAGAGGAGGTCCACTCTTGCTATTTTAAAGTAATATTCAAGCTACAGTTTTGTCTGTTCTGGCATTAACGTTCAGATTTTTAGCTCCAGGTTTCAGTATGATCCATCTTTGAATTGCACAACATAGTCATATAGTTAAAATAAAGTCCAACTAGAGGCCTAACAATACTAGCTACTAATGCCAAACAAGCACTCAGCTGCTTTCAAGTAATACAAAAATTTTAGCACCAATATATCCCTTGAGTCTGCCATGAATTGTGTTCTGGGTTTTCTGAGTTTCATTGTTGCTCCTTCCAGTTTTGTTGAGGCATTGTCGTTCATCTGCGACATCCTGCCTCCACAATGGCTTCTGCATCCCCAAAAAAGACATCGACACCTCGTCTTTTGTCCAGGGAAAGACTGAAGTCTATTACTGTAAGTACCCACTGGGGCTGTGTTGAGGCTGGAAACCCCCCTCGTGTCCCTCCTCTCCCTGCCCTGCCTGTTGTGCAGCAGCACTGTGAAGCTGCAGAACCCCTCCCCACCTCTCTGTGCCGTGTTCCTGTGGCTGGGGGCTGTCCTGGTGCAGTAGGGAACATCGTGTGTTTCTTCAGGGACAGTCCAGCATCTTGCCTGGCTGTGCCACTGTGGTCAAGTAAATCCGGGTTCAGCCAGTGTAAAGGTGAAGCCCTGAGCGTGTGCTTTTTTGCCTTTCCTTTTGTCACAGTAATTCCTTCTGCCAAGCTGGACACTCACCTGTGCTGCTCTGACCAACCTGCTCCTGGGCATGTGGGGGGGGGGGGGGGGGGGGGGGAAGCTCAAACTCTGCCCAAAGCCTTGAGAGACACGGCTGGTCCCAGCTAGAGGAGCTTCCACACCAGCTGCTCTGTCTCATCTCCTGTGTGGGACACAGATCCAGCCCTGCAGACAGCAGAGGAGGAGTCAGGGCCACAGAGGTCCCCTGGCTGGCTGGAGCTCACTTGACTGAAGATGCCCCAGTGCTGAGGTTCTGTCAAGGAGATCCTTTTGGATTCTTCCGTGGAGGGGTCTGTGAGCCGAGCAGGAGAGCACAAGTGCTGATTAACAGAGAGAACTAAAACTTGGACACATTCCTGTGCACCTCCCTCTTGGTACAACTTGGCTTTCTTGTGTCTCTTGGACTCACCCAGCGGTGTTCTCTCCACGCTGTGAGTTTTGACTGTTGTGCAGGGATGGAGTTAGGGGAGTTCTGAGAGCTCCTCCCCACTCTCTGAAAAGGTCACTGCCTCAGTCCAATGACACAAAAGAGGAAACAGGTGCCCAAAGAGCAGAAATCCCCAAACATGTCACATCTAATCACAGAGAAGCTAATGGCACAGAGCCATGTGGTTGGAGTATGTTGGAGCATTGCACTCTGGATGCTGAATTTACTGATGCTAAGTATTTCAGCAGGTAACTTCCAGGGCTTGCAGAACTGTCCTAGGTGATGAGATCACAAATTATTCATTAGTAGCAAGTGACCAAGAAAAGCCTCTAGGAACAAGGGCATTTCACAGGCTCTAGCTGGTGTTTTTTTCGCGTTTCAGCTGACCCCCTCTACCTTCCTAAAGGAGAAGTTTTTCAAGAGGAAGGAGCATGCCAGCACTGGAGGGAGTTTTCTGCCCAAAATTCACCCATTGGTGGATGTGGGTAAGACTGGTCAAAAGGTAACCATTTCCTGCTCTTTTCTTTTCTGTTTGATGCAAGGTTTGAAGAGGGTGTGTGCTTGTGACAGGCTTGTCTCCAGCAAAATACCCCAGCAAAATACCCCAGTGTCCAGGTCCTGCTGTCATTGCAAACTGCTGGTAGAGGGGGACTTGGAGTCCTGATCTGCACTAAGCCAACACAAATAACCTCTGCTGAAGCTGCTGGGGTTTGCTTGAGTGTAGCTGCCATTGCTAAAACAAAGGGGGGAAGGCTGGGGACACAAAGACACAAAATTGCCATTTGCCATTCTCCTGCTGAAATAGCCACCTCTTGCTTTGGTGTGGTCACCATCAAATGCTTGGGGTCATAGGATTCCCTCCAGAGTGGCAGTGTTGGCCTTTGAAGGCCGAGGACCTGCAGTAATTCCTTCAGATTTAACAAAACTTAATGTGTTAATGTTTTGGGTTGGAACAATGTGTTGGGACCCTGATGGGGTGTTTGATTTTGCAGGCTGTCAGATGTACAGGGGACTCCCCCTGGGCAGAGGCAATGGATGTGCTTTATCTGGATCAGTGCCTACATAGAGAGGTGTGTTTAAAGCTGCCTTTCTTGCAGGACTGGCTCAGTATAAAGCACTGTCCAAACAGGTAGGTGACCGAGGTGGGCTGTTGAGCAGGAAATTGGCAGCAAGAGACATGTAATACATGGGTTAAGGATTGCCCTGGAGAAGGGCCTTAGGAACACCTCAGAGAGGGGCACAACTAAGGGACAAGTGTGCTGCAGCCATTCCCTTCAGCAGATTGTGTCTCCTGTGAAGGCACACAGGAGACCTGCTTGTGTCTCTGCACTGACAGCAGTGTGGCTGGAGAAGGCAGACAAAGCAGGGGAGAGTTTTCTCAAAGCAATGTCTGCTCCAGAAGCATTTGCTGCTGTTGTGGCATTCCAGATGTGCCACAATGGTATTAAATAAGATAGCAATAATAGATTACAAGAAACCACTTCTACTCTTACCCAAGTTGCTTAGAAAAGAACTGAACCTTATTTCTCATTCAGCATTCACTTCATTTGTCTTTTTCCCAACTTCTGTGTTACTTTATTTTTGCCTTTACCTCTGTTAGAAATGTACTAACTCTTCAATTAAAAGGGAACAAAAGCATAGAAGCAAAAGAAAACTGTTTATTAGTAATGATTCAGCTGAGCCAGGTGTGTCTCCCTCTCCCCTGAGACAAACACACCTTCAAGGAAAATGGCAATCTTTCTGTACCCTTTATACCCAGCTGAGGCAGTCCCTGTCTCCTTTGCCAATGGATGGATACTGGGGAATTCACATTCTCTCCCGACTGCCAGCTTTTCTGTCCCCTCCCCTCTCATCCTACTTCCTTTTGGTCAGGTCTTCAAGCCCGTCCCTCTCCCAGCTCACCGCAACACCCAACAAACCAACCTGAACAAACAATCAAAACAACACAGAAAACCAAAATTTTTCATTCTTGAACTCAATAACCTTTTTGCTTCAGCAAAATTTCACTTCATCTCTCACATCTCCTCTGGTACTGTTCTGTTCTTAATGATGTCTGAGTTCTAGATCAAAAAAGATAGTTGCAGTTGTGTGGGCCTTGGTTTCCCTGTCTTAGAGTAAAGGACATCCCAAAATTGTTTCCCATGGAGCCTGATCTAAATTCCTGGGTTTTACTGACTCCATGAGTGCTCAGTCAGTGCCCCAGACCTGTGTGATCACATGGGCACAGAGCTGTGCGTAAGGTAAGTGCTGCCTGGCATTCTGGAGAGGAAACCTGGAGAAATACATGCCAAAATAGCAGCTTGGCTTGAACCTGCTCTGTGTGGCCCAGCAGCTCTTGATCAGTTCAGAGTGGAGGTGATGAGCTACTGTTTCCCCAATGTGTCCTGGGCACACCCAGAGTGTGTTCTTCAGTGGGGATCAGTGTAAAATTCTCCTTCATGAACCTTCCTCCCAGCAGCTGAACCTCTCCCTGCTCTCTCTTGCCTCTCCAGTTGTTGCCAGTTGCCCCGAAAGAGACCTTTATTCAGGTTTCCCCACCAGAGATGGTATTTCAGAACTCCGTCGCTCATGAGGTCTCGGAAATGGTACTGTCTCTCACAAACAAGGACAAGGTAAGTGCTGGGATGTGGAGCTTTAACACTGTGCTGAAAGAGGAGAGTGGTGTAATTCCCACAGTGTACAGCAGAGTGAGTTGTCTGCTGCAGCACATCCAGAAGAAAATGTCTCAACACCTTTGTTCTGCAAGATGGTGGGAATCTTCCTGGGGAATTTTGGCATACTTTGATGGTTGATTGTTGCAGTGGGCGATGGCGAAGTGCTGCAACTTTCTGAAAGCATCTCCAGTAGTGGAATAGAGTCACTTCAGTGGCACAGGCTTATTCATGGGGGAAGAATCACACCTGCTGGATAACTCATGCAACAGACAAAGGAGAGACAGGAAGCGTCTTTGTGCAGGGTTCCACAAGGCAGATTTATTCCAGCACAGGTGAAGGGCTCAGGGGCTAAGGCAGTGAAACATCCAGGTTTAAATATGGGGAATGAGGGGGCAGAGCAGAACATCAGGGCCAGTGGGCTGAGGGCTCAGGGGTGGTACAAAAGTGGGGCAAAGGGTGATAGTCAATAGGGTAAAAGGGGGTGGGACATTGCAGCAAAATGGGGCCAATGGGTAAGCAGGGAAGGGAGAACATTCCAGGGAGCATATGAGGGGAGGGGAAAAGAGGTGGAGAAGGCCAGTGGGCCATCCAGGGAAATACAACTGGGATGCATTAACATAAAACTGCAAAGGACTGTGGGGAGAAGTTGTTCTTCATGCTCTAATGTCCTTCTCACAACTTAGGTCCTTTCTCTCCAGAACATGGAAATTGCTGACTCTTGGGCAGGCTCCAGGGCCTCCACAGTTGATATCTATCCCTAAGGAGTGTCCTCTTGAAAGCTCTGGACTGATAGGGATATTGAGAACTGTACAATTTTTACCTGCTCTCATGCTTCACCTTGAGTGTATGCCACATCCTGTGTCTCCTTGGCTAATCTGGGTTCCTAGGAGGACTCTCTGCCTCTGTCAGCCTGTTTGGCTTCCTTTGTGCAGCTCACAGTCAAAGCTAAGAGGCTGAGTCTTCACTTTCTGATGGAATCACTTACCGTTAATGGCATTGGCACTGCAGGAAATGTGTTCTGAAACAGCCCTGGAATCAGACTGATGTAGCAGAGGCAGCAGGAGGCCTTTAGGTGCCACTTCAGGCTCCTGCTAAGCTTCATCCAGCTCTGCTCAGGTTTTCCAAAAACAACATGGTACTCTGCTTTTCCTTTGGAGAACCACAGCACATCCAAAGCCATGTGCTCCTGGAGGTTTTCATCTTCACCTGAAGAAATTGTGATTGTTTTGCAGTTTCCCAAGATAGTTGAGAGGGACAAAGCTGGAAAATGTCAGCAGTTGTGTTCCACTGTAAAGAGGACAACTGAAAAACCGAGACCATTTGAATTTCAGTAGTGGAAACATTTTCTTAAATGAGGCTTGTGCCAAGAGTGGTCCAGTGGGAAGACAGAAGAGAGTCAAAATCATCTGGGTTAGACTTTTTGAGAGCATGTTGGTGCTCAGAGGTTGATATCTGTGTGCTGGAAAATGCATGTTTGCTGTGTCTGTGTATCCCAAAGGGTAGAACCTGTCCTCCTGGCTGCAGGCAGGAATGCCCAGCAGCCCAGCCTGCCTGCACAGGCAGCAAGAACCCCCAGAGAGCCAAGATTGGCTTTTAATACTGGAACCACACTGTGAGTCAGTGCTCCTTCAGGCAGAAAATGCCTTTGAAGCCCATATCGATAGGGACAGCCTGTCCGTGTTTTTGTCACATTTGGCAAACTGATTGCTCTCATTGTCTTATGATTATTCCCCGCTGCTTTATTGCCCATTTAAATTCTCTTTGCCAGCTCCTTGTTTTAGGGATTGTCTTGCTGTGTTCCTTCTTTTGCTTTTCAGTTTGCTTCCATTCCCAATAAGGCCACAATGTTTGGTCTCCTCTCTTGCTGGTCTGCCTGCATGACCGTATCCCCAGAACTGCCTTACCCAAACCTGATCTGCTAGAAGGGAATTTCTTCCTTCCCTCAGGACAATGTGCTGTTTTGCTTTCCGGTAGCACATCCCCCCTCTGGAACACGACAGCATGGCTGTGTGCAGGCAGAAGCCAGCAGGTGTTTTTGCCTTGTTGAAGATGCAGATCACTTGGTTCAGGGGCTCTGTCCCCATCCTGCTGGTGCTGACCTGCTCAGCCCTTCCTTCCCACCAGACATTGCCCTACTGCCCCTGGCCAAAATGCTGCACCCAGACAGAAGGGGTTCAAGTTCACCCTTGTGAATTATGCGCCTGTACCTCCACAGCTGCAAGTGCTTTGGAAAAGGGGTCAGGGAAGGATGTCACCAGGGCATGGACAGGTCTCCTCTTGATCTGTTTCCACAAGTGGCAAAAACATCATTTTATGTCTTTCCTGCAGTTTCCTCGGCTGGTGCAGGTCTACATGGAGAGATCACCTTATTTTGAGCTGTTGTGCCCCAATGATGCATACCACATCATCCCACCAGGCACATCTTCCCATGTGCGCATCCGCTTCACCCCCGACGAGACCAAGGTGAGACTGGAGGAGCCAAAACACAGAATTATCTCCAATGCCATTGTTTTCCCTGCACTCTGGGTACAGCCCACTCCATGCTGTGAGCTTGGCTCCAGGCTGGGGACAGGCAGCCTGCAGCCAGTCACACCTTGGCATGTGTTGTCAGGCACTGCAGCCAGGCCTGACGGCCTCTGCCTGCCCTCCTTGCACATTGCTGAGCATTCCCGAGGGAAGATGCACAGGGAGCAGTCTGAAAATAGCAGAGGGGTGTTGATAGATTTTCAGCCATCTCTAGGTACAGTGGAAAGGGTTTAATTAGATGGAAAATAGAAGAGGAACAAAGAGGTCAGAGAGCTTTCCTCCTTCCTGGCTGGCAACAGCTTCCCTGCCTCACCCTGGGCTGGAGCAAAGATGGTGCTTTTTCACACCCTCTGTTCTCCAGCCTTGCAGCTGTGCTGTCCCAGAGCATAAGTGACCATGACACAGCTGCAAGGCCAGGCCAGAGCATGTGCTATGCCTGTGAGCCCAGCCTGGCACAGGCACACTGAGCTCTAGGGGCCCTTAGTCAGCAGCAGGTTGCTGAGCTGCAGGGGACTTGGACACCTGCCTGAAAGAGCTCGTGTAGCACAGGTACAACCTGCAGGCAGACCTGTGACCCCAGAGCCTGTGGCGGTGACACTGCTGTGGCTGTGTCTTCATGCCTGTCACTGTGGTTGCTCTGTTAACTGGAACCCATTCCATGCCAAGCATGCTTTTGTGTGGAGGTTTGAATACCAGTGCTGAGACACTGGCAAGTCTGATCTCAGCGCTGTGATCTGGAGGCTTGTTCATGCAGAAGGGTTTAGGACATGGCATGGAAGGGAGGAGGGAAACAAAGACAGGCTCTTTCCAACAGCATCCTGCTGCCTCTTAACACTGTTCTTCTCCTGACTTGGTTGGAGAGGCAAAGTTAGAGTGCAGTTCTAAGCCAAGTGATGTTTCTACAACAGGCCGGAGGTGCAGGAGTTCTTTGGATACAGCTGTTTTCTCATCTTCCTTTTGCTGCTTAGAGTCAGTTTAACACTTTATCCTACTCTCAAATAGCGGGAATAGAAACCTAAAGAGGAATGTCCTGTGTTCCCTAGCTCCGTGTTCCTTAGAATGGATTTAGAAATTATTTAACATCATTAAAATTTAGAATAAAAATTATGGTAGCCTAGGGCAGTTCTCTGTATGACCCAAGTGACACAAGAGATAGGTTTTGCAAAGTGCACTGGTGCCTTTAAAATGTGACAGTTTAGTACAACTTAGTGTTCATTTTGTAGTGGAATAGGTAAATTGATGCCCTTGAAGGATTATAGGAAATGTGTTTTTTTTTCTGCCATGGGGATGGCACTAAATGCCCTGTGCTAAGACAGTTTCTTTTCCTGCAGGATTATTCCCATGAGCTCTTCTGCATCACTGGAACAGAAAGAATAGTTGTGCCAATTCGGGCCATTGCTGCCCGAGCAATCCTGGACTTCCCTGACCAGCTGGACTTCTCAGAGTGCCCAGTCAAGTACAGCAGCCAGAAGACTCTGCTGGTTCGCAATGTTGGTAACGTGGAAGCTCATTACCAGCTGAGCACCCAGAGGTGAGGCAGCTCATCTGTCCTTGTGCAAAACACCTGTGGGTGATAACAGAGCTGGTAAAGAGCAACAAAAGAACCAGAGCATGGGAGCTGCTGCCCTGCAGCCCTGGCTGGAAATGGGCAGGATGTGTGGGGTTTGCTGGTGCTTCTCATGTTTTAAGCAGGATGCAGCCTTTGAGATTTCTGTGTCCCAGATTTTCTGGAGGCTGCTGGAACCCTCCTGGGCACAAGCAGCTTCTGAAATGGTTACTCAGCACTGTCAGCCAAACAGACCCGTTCTCTGGGAGACCACAGGCACGTGGCTTTCCTGTGGTCCCTGTATCAAGTGCCCAACATGAGCTGTGTTGCAGGCAGCCAGTGCAGGTCCTGTCACTAAAAGCTGATCTGATTTCCCGTGTCAGCTGAGGGCATCAGTCACCTCTTTTGTTCTATGACAAACCTTTGAAAGCCAGTTTAAAATTTCAAACAGATGATTTCAATCTCTGAATAAGGTCATGCCCCCTTTCATTGAGATTTCTTTTTAAACACTCTGAAGTTTCTGTGTTTCTGCTGCTTTTTCATTTTGGTTTGTGTTAAATGTTTGCCCAAAGATCCTGAATTCTTTATTGGGAACTTTAATAAAGGGTGAGCTCCTCTCATGCCTATCAGTATACCACATGCCCATAGGAACATGCACAGGTGTATAGGAAATAGGAGATATTTAGTGAATATGTGAAAAGCAATTGGACTGATTCAGAAGATAAAATTAGAGAATGACTTTTGCTGGAGGGGACCTCTGGAAATCATCTGAGCAGAAACACTGTTCAAAGCAAGACGGGTGTCTGGGGATTGCAAGGTTCCATTGGGAGATCTGAACCTGTCTTTAGATGCCATACAAGAAAACAAGCATACAAATGGACCTAGTTAAAAAGCAGAAGAAAACGACCTATTGAAACTCCCTCCCTACCTTCTCTTTTCTGCCTGTTGGGTGCAGTAGTGATTCATTGAAAGGGTAGATCTAACAGGATAAGACTATATTAAGGAGCAGCTCACAGTTAGCAGATAAAAGCCAAAAATTTAGCCTGTCAGCCCCATCTATTGCTAGTGGTTTTCATCTGGTTGTTAGAGTGTTAGGATGTCGTCTTCACAGCTCTTCTATCTGTGGGCTCAGGGAACAGGCTCAGCTTAGTGATGTTGGCTGAAATTCAGATGAGTTAAGTTTAACTGCAGAGCTTGTGTCCTTGGGTCTTGGGGAGCCAGGTCTATGTGAGAGATGACTGCTACAGCACTAACAGGGGAGTCTGCTGGGTACAGCCTGGGGTGGGATGTAGGAGATGCAGGGGCTGATTTGCACTCAGTTTTTCACTCCTGACAACTGAGTCCTGAACTTGGCTGGATCCTCTTCTCCTGATAATTTGAAAATAAGAAGATCCCCTCCTTCTCAGGCAACCCTTGAAGTCACCCCCAGGATTGTTATTCCCATCCTGCCATCTGAAGGCATGTAACATGGGGCAGGACTGGGTTGGAATGGAATGGAATGGAATGGAATGGGATGGAATGGAATGGAATGGAATGGAATGGAATGGAATGGAATGGAATGGAATGGAATGGAATGGAATGGAGGGCTGAAGAGTGGCCAGGGATTCCCTTAACTGGCAGCTTCTCTGTTCTGGCAAAATTTCTGGCAAAAGAATATATCCTGTGCCTTGCCCACACCAAGCTCCAGCAGAGACCTGCAGCAGTCCTGGAATCACTCCTGGGGCAGATGCAGGAGCACGTACAGTAATCCAGCTCTGGGGCTGGTGGGGTCTTGTCTTCCCTCTCCTCTCTCCAAAGTCTCTCGTCCAGCACATGAACAGTGCTGGCCCAAGGCTTCTCCCTCAGCCAGTAGTGATGTTCTCACTGGTGGTAATGGGAACAGCTCAGGCCCATAACTGCAGCAAGAGGTCCTTAATGAGCACAACCTCAAGCAAGTTCATCAGCTGTCACTGCTCACATGAATAAACTTCAGCTTGCCAGATGTTCTCCTTATTTTTGCATGTGATGCATGAATCACCAAACTCCCCAGAATTAAATGACAGATTGACCACCAGCAAATCACCGAGGACAGGAACTTTTGTTTCCTCGGTGGGACTGCAGAAGAGCACAAAGCCCAGTAGCTGCTAGGCAGAAGCACATTTCACCTGAGCTGTCCCTGAGCATCAAAGTACGGAGCCTTGTGTTTGTCAGGCAAGAGCGTTTGACCTGGTGACCAATCCTGATTGCTCCTGTTAAATCCAAAGTGCACCAACACATCTGCATAATTATTTCCAACACATTGCACAGAGTTTGTCTGGTGGGCCAAGCAAACAGTTACCAGACTGGATGACAACCCAGAGCCCCAGACTGCATTGCTGGTAAATACACAGAAACCTCCTGTTCTGCTTCCTGATATGCTCCTGTAACACTGCTGCATTTAGCTCCGATTGTATCTTTCACACTGTAAATGGCATCCTCCTTTTGGGTCTTGTTTCCATGTCACTGTATTGCTCTAATCTGCATTTGCACTTTTTCAGAGTTTTGATTGCTCCTTTTCTTAGAGCAACTTTCATTGAAATGATGATAAAATGTGCTCTTTTTAGGCTAAATCGGGATGTTATCAAGGTAAAATAAACCAAAGAACCACACTGCAAATTCAAAAGAAACTATTCCTTGCTCTTCAAGGAAAAGTTTCTTCTCCCTGTCTGATTCCTAGGCTGTAATCTCACAGGACAGGTAGTGCCCTAACATTTGCATCTCTTAAGATGAGGTTTATAGGCAGCAGGAAAAGGAAAATTCCTGAGGCAGTCGGTGTCAAGTTGTGCATGCAAATAGCTCTTAACTTCCTCTGTGCTTTTCACAAACCATTCTCTGATGGGATTGCTGGCAGTCAGACCCTTGATTCTCATTGCAGAGGGCTGGGTGCAGAATATGGGGGACATGAGGTCATTTTATCCCACAGGATCTTCTGAGGGCTGGATCTCCTCAGAAGTGGGTCAGTAGCTGTTCCTGATCCTGTCTGTTCTGTCTGTCTTCTGTTGACTGTGATCTGTTTGCTCCCTGCTTGCCCAAGTGAGCTGAAGTGACCTGCACTGCAGAAGGAGTATCATCCCCAGATGTGGCCCTGAGTCCTGATCCCTGTCTTTGTGTTGCAGTCCTTTCTGCGTGGTTCCAGACAGGGGAACTCTGGCCGCTGGTGACACCATGCAGGTGACAGTGGGATTTCACCCGCTGACGGTCGGTGACCATTCCGGGTCCCTGGTAGTGTGCTGCAACACAGGTGAGTGCTGGGCACTGCATGGGGCACAGGACAGTTCTCCACCATCACTCCCTGTTGTCCCATCCCCCTCGATTCCCTCTAGGTGTACCACCACCCCTGTTACAGCTTTACCCCAAAGAAATCTTGAGAACTCATTGGTGTTTAGGGGGTTGATAAAGTGGATCCCCTCTAACAGGGCTGGGATTTTTGGAATCCTGTTTTGCTGGGAGTTGCTGAGTAGAGGAAGGAGGAATCCTGATTCTCCACTATTGTGTGGCTATGCCTGGGTGCAGTTAAATTATTTTATTGTTGGGCAGTGCTGTATGTGAGGTGTGAGGTCTCCAGCACAGTCTCTCCAATGCAATGTATTTCTTGCATACCTCTGTCCTGTATGCTGCTTCTCCATTGGCTTGTTACAGACTCTTTTTCTATGTTGCCCTCTACCCATATATTTAGTTTCTGTCTAATAATGTTTCCAGGCTCTCGAGTTCCTGTTTGGTGATAAATCAAGACAAATTTTTTTCTTTATCCCCTTTTCCCAGGCAATTCATGCTGTTGCAAACCTCTCATATCGATCTCCCACTTGATTTCTAGACTGAGAAATCCCATTCAATCTTCATATAGAAGCTGCTCTCATTACTTACTAATCTTTTTTTTTTGTCTCCTTTTTATTTAATTTGAAATGATCCAGCTTGGTTTTTGAGATCAGAACAACATTAGATATTTCAAGACTGATGTGGCTGTGGGTTTGGACAGGGAGATGATGATAATGATGATTTCCATGGTGTTAATTTTGTAGAGGTTTGTCATCTTGCAGAGCCAGGCTGGTTGTGTTTCCTCACCTGTGTCCCCTCCTGCTGTGGGCTGTCACTTCACTGGTTCCTCTGGGCCTCCTTTTTCTGCCCACATGCCCCCAGGCATATTTGCTTGTCAGCAACAAGGGGTCCAAGGGATCAGGAGAGACAGGAGTCTCGTGGGATGCCCAGGGTAGACCCTGGGCAAGGCCAGACTGAACAGGGCTCCTCAGCATCACCTGGAGGGCTTTGATGCAGAAATCCTGGTGATCTGAGTGGGTCACCTGAGCACATCTGCCCAATCTTACTGTACATACTGTCACCTTGGGGCCAAACCTCTACTAACACAGTGAGAAATAAGGTGTTTAAGGTACCCAGAACATCCTCATGCTGTACACGCAGAGCTGTCAGGATGTGATAAATGTACTGATCCATCCATTTTAACTCATTCAGCTAAAAACTGTGACACTTCCTTGTGCAGCCTGTGGTTTGCTCAGCTCCTTGTGCTTCCATCAGCAACTGAGCTGAGCAAAGACTCCTCTTTGCTTTGTTCCAGGTGAAAAAGGTATCCGCACAAACCTTCACGGAGAAGCTGTAGATGTCAACATTGGGTTGAGCACCAAT
Organism: Cinclus cinclus; assembly: GCF_963662255.1. Lineage (NCBI taxonomy): Eukaryota > Metazoa > Chordata > Aves > Passeriformes > Cinclidae > Cinclus > Cinclus cinclus. The sequence goes on along the minus strand of NC_085056.1, from coordinate 22,683,192 downwards.
TCCATGGAGGTTGAGAAGACTTTAATCACCACATCAAGCTACACAACCGTGTTCATTGAAAACAGGAGTAACATCACAGCCCGCTTCCAGTGGAAGACTTTTCCTACTGAGGAAGATGAGAATGAAGAGAAGAGAAGGTTGGTTTGAAAGATGCGTTTCAGAGAGATACATGGGCCAAGACTAAAACTAACGTATGGCCTCAGGGGGGTGTTGGTGCTTTTGAATGGTTTAGGCCAAGTAAACCATCCCTGGCATTAGGATGTGTGTCTTGGGCTTCAGGAGCTCAGCACTCAGCATTCCATTTCCATTTATACTCCAGCTAAGGATATCATTTTGGGAAGGGAAGGTTGATTGCAGTGACTGGATTTCCTGAAGTTCTAATTGGGATTTTGCCTCTCTAATCTTCTTCCCACATGACCTGGCAACATCCTTAAACACTTCCTGAGTTGCCAGCCCCTCTTTCCAAAGGTGATACACACACTTTTTTTCCCCCCCCCTTAGTTCCTTCAAAAGTTCCTTGCCCATCCAGGCTGGTTGTGTTCTCTGTCAGCTCATCTTTCAGCACACAGGGACAGTCTGTTCCTGTGCCTCCAAGACTTCTTTCTTGAAGTATGTCTATCCTTCCTGGACCCCTTTGCTTTTAAGGGCTGTTTCCCAAGGTGCTCTCCAAACCCGTCTCTTGAACAGGTTGAAGTCTGCCCTCCAGAAGTCCAGAGTGGAAGTTTTGTTGATGCCTCTCCTTGTTTCACTGAATATTGAGAACTCTTTCACAGTCACTGTACACCAGACAGTGGTGAACAGATGAAGTTCATTAGTTCTTAGGGAATCTCCTGCTGATATCCAGTACCTGGGTCCCAGGGAGGCAGCAGACTTCCCTGTGGAATGGATCTGGTCAATACACAGGGCCCTCAGTTCCCCTTACAGGGGAGTCACCCACTACCACTACCCTTCTTTTCTTCTTAGTACTTGAGGCTGTGATCTGTCTGACAGACAAAGTGCAACTGGGACATTCTCCAGACAGAATTTTTTCTTTAATGTCATTTGCCTGACACTCTGGATGCAGGGCCTCATACCTATTCTGTCAGGGCACTGGGTAGGTGATAGGGGTCAGGATGGAATTTTATTACCTCTCCAATAGAGAGCCCTTTCCATTCCCCATTGTCTCCTAGGTCTCTTCCTTCTGCCTGATTGCAAGAAGGGCAAGGCTCCTCTGACTCCTGCTGAGCTTCTCTCAGGGTTGGAAGGGTGTAACTCCACCAGTTAATTTCTGTTTCACTCTCCCTAATGCTCCTCAGCCTTTGCACTTCCTCCTAAAGCTTTGCCTCCAGACAGAGCAGATCATTCACCTGCTGACACTGCACGCAGGTGTCTTTTGCACTATCCTCTGATATTAACACCAGGCTCAGACCCTCCCTACAGCCAGGGGCTGGACAGCTGAGTCCTTCTTGGGGGGTTCTGTTTGAGTTAGTACACTCTTGCTGGCAGCAGCAGCAATGGATTTTGATCATTTGTAAAACACTGCTGGGGAGGAAAAAAAGAAAACCAGAAAGAAGAAATAAAATTAAGGCAATCACCTCTCAACCAGCCAAACGCCACAACCCACTACACAAGAAGGGTTGATGGCTGCACTCTTTCTGCTCAGCTTGCTTGCGTGAACTGCAGTGCAGAAACTGAAACAGCACTGTGCAAACTGCCATGCCAGAATTGCCATATAAAAACCATCATGCCTGAACTGCCATGTCAAAAAACTGCCATGCCTAAACCTGCCATGCCCAAATTGCCATGGCAAGCCCCAGCTTTCTTCGAGCCAGGTCGCTTGCACTCCCCAGAGCCATTTTAAATCACTTGCAAAGGACCAGGAGATGGACCCTTCACCACCTGAATGGCTGGCAAGAGGGTCCTTTAGTGCCCTGGGCTTCTTGGTTTTCCACTGTTCTCTCTCAACTTACACAGTGTCTGACTTCCATACAAGCTCTCTGTGTTAAAAGAAAATCCCATTACCTTCTCTGGCTACTTCCCTGGGCTGTTTATTTCCATTTTTTCCCACTTGCTTGCCTCAGCCTGGACCCCAGGTGATCCACATTTCCCTCTGAAGCAACTAGGTTTCCCCAAAGTGAACTTCGACCTGGTTTTGGTTTTGTGGGTTTTTTTCCAATTACATCTGTTTTCTTGCCAATTTGTGTTCTAGACTGTCACCAGGACATTTTATTCTTCCTTACTTCCAGTCTTGGGGATGGTTTTATCTCCAAGGCCACTGTACTGCTTGCATGAACTGAAGTGCAAAATTGAAAAAACACCACACAAACTGCTGTGCCAAAACTGCCATGTAAAAACTGCTGTGCCAAAACTGCCATGCCAAAAAACTGCCATGCCCAAAACTGCCTTGGCAGAACTGTTGTGCCAGAACTGCCATGTCCAAATTGCCAAGCTCCAGTTTCCTTTGGGTCAGGTTGCTCACACTCCCCAGAGTAATTTAAAATTGCCTCCAAAGCACCAGGAGATGGACCCTCACCCACTTGAATGGCTGGCAAGAGGATCCTTTAGTGCCCTGGACTTCTTGGTTTTCCACTGTTCTCTATCTACTTAGACAGCATCTCACTTCCATACAAGCTCCCTGTGCTAAAAGAAAATCCTCTTACCTTCTCTGGCTACTTTCCTGGGCTGTTGATTTCCATTTTTTCTCATTTGGCTGCCTCAGCCTGAATGCCAGTTGATCCACTTTTCCCTCTGAAGCAACTAGGTTTCCCCAGGGTAAATTTCCAACTGGTTTTGGTTTTGTGGGTTTTTTTCCCAGTTACATCTGTCCACATGCTAGTTAAACTGTCACCAGGACATTTTCTCCTTCCTTCCTACCTTCCTTCCTACCTTCCTTCCTTCCTTCCTTCCTTCCTTCCTTCCTTCCTTCCTTCCTTCCTTCCTTCCTTCCTTCCTTCCTTCCTTCTTTCCTTCCTTCCTTCCTTCCTTCTTTCCTTCCTTCCTTCCCTCCATCTTAGGGATGGTTTTATCTCCAAGACCACTGTCCTGCTGTCACAGAAGCTTCTGAGATCTCAGAGCAGAGAGGACTTGTTTATGAGAGGAGGTAGTGCAAGATCCTTTCCCTCTCAGGACATTCTACTACCATGTACTGGCATGGGACCCAAAAAGCTCTGGATCATGAAAAGGTCTCTCCAGGAGTTTGCTGTCTCCCTCCTGCACAACAAAGTCCCTCGCTCTCTCAGAGCCTCTCTTTTCATCCATATAAAACCTTGAATGTCACTGAAGGGGTGCGGTGTCTCAATTAATTGATTTCCTTTGGAAGTGCTCTGGGATGCTCTTGTGAAAGACAGAGTAGGGAACAGGCCAGGTCCAAAATGGAAGAAACAAAGAGTGATGCTGGTAACACGTAGCTGCAACCCAGAATTGTCTCCCCTTCCCAGGGAAGTCCTGCAGTGGACACTCCGTGATCTTTATCTGCCTTCCCCGAGCAGCTCAGGGGTAGGAAAAGCCAGTTGAGGTGCCTGGTGGATTCTCCCTCAGTTTTGGCAGAGGCTTTGAGACAGGAGGTTCTTCTGAGGAATGCTGGCTTTCCAAAACTCTCCTGAGCTTGCAAATGTGGAGTAAAACTACCTGCTGTGCCAGTGAACAAGTTATCCTCTCATTGATTTGGGACCCCCGTGGCTTGGGGTCAGTGCTTGCTGGGGAGCTGCTGCTGCTGCTCCCCAAGTGCTTTGCCCTTCTGCACTCACACTTCTGTCTACAAATATGTGGTTTATTAAATGATCTGCTGGTTTTGTCTCTCCCTGTGGCTGCAGGAAGTGCTATTTTCTGCGGCCATGGAACGAGCTGTGGCTGGAAAGCTTCATGGAGGATAAAAAAATAGAGCAGGAGAAGGGCTATTGTGAAGATAACACTGCCCTCATGAGCCATATGGTCCAGGAGAAGATGGCAAAGGTGCAAGAAGACCCCATGCTGTTCTCTGATGACATTTTTTCCATTGAGCCAATGGTAAGTGATAGCTGAGAACCTAATTTTCCTCCTCTTTCTCCTCCTTCTCCTCCTCTTCCTCCTCCCACCCACCCTCCCCATCCTCCCGGATGCCGATGCACTCACTCAGCAGATCCTCAGCTGGCTCCATGTGCTGGGAGGGAAAACATCAAGTCTCTGGTGCTGCTGCAGAGCTCGCTGCTAAAAGCAGTTCTGCCTTGCAGGCTCAAGGCAGGGCTGGGAGCCTTACAAAGCTGAGCTCTGCTGTCAGAGCTCCAGCTCCAGGGCACTCAGTGAGTGTCCTTGCACTGTCCACAGGGACCAGTTTGTGTAGGTAGGGGCTCCCCTGTATGGCAGAGGGTGTTGGAGCTCTGCCAGTTCCCATCTTGACCTGAAGCATGCAATGGTTTGCTGGGAAAAGGAGGCCAAATTCAGCCCAAGGTTAATCCTAGAAATGCCAATCCCTTCCTGCATCCATGACTTGCACTATTTCTGAGTCTCCCTTCCTGTGTCATCTGTGAGCCTGGACTCAAGGCTGGAAGGTCTAAATGGGCCTTTTGAGTTCTCTTGCACACAGGGACAGAAAGCCTTTCCTATTTGTGTAAGCAAACCCCCATGTCCTGCCATCAACCAGAGCCCTGATTCTGAGTATTGGTATTGTGAGAGATGATGAATGCCTGGTGCCTGCACAGTGCAAAATCCTTTCTCATCCTGGAGTAAACCCTAGAATAATCCCAACCTCCTCTTTCTTTCAAAACACATTAAACTACTATTTTTATTTCCAAGTAAGGGGATCATGGTCTCTTCTTGAGAAGAGCCACCAGTGCACAATGGCAGTTCCACACTGCTGTAGCTGACAGCAGCATGATGTGACCAAGAGCTTGTGTCAGAGCAGTAGGATTGTTGTGGAGAGTGGGAGCTGATCAGCTGAGCATTAAGAGCTTCCAGCACTGTGTTGAGCTGGGTTTGGAGTGTTTCCTTGGGCCCCTTGTGTTGTTCATTCATCATTGATGCTCTAAATAAAGGCTTAGAGGACTGAGGTTGAAAACAAGAAATGTGAAGTTGGAAGATTAACGTTTTGCTGTCTCTTTGTGCCTTAGGAGGGAGAAATTGGGCCGAACTGTTGCACCAAAATCAAGGTGACCTTTAAACCTGTAGAAGCACTGGAGTATCGAAGTGTGGCTTACTGCAACATCTCAGGTACAGCTCCTTTCCCCTGCTTGTCTCACCCACAGTGAAGCCATGGTGCAAGCCTGAGCCCGCTGGGCTCCCCTGTAACTGCTGGGAAGAGTCCCTGCTCAGCAAGGCAGAGCTGGCACATTCCCACTGGCCCTGCAGCTTCCAGGGAGTCTCTCGTGCAAGGCCAGGGCTCAGAACACCTGTGTCTGGATTACTGATCCCAGAACAAGCCAGGCAGTGCAGGGAGACGTTTTCATGCCATGACTTTGCCAGCATTTCCACAAAGGGCAAAGAGCTACAGAGCAGAACAGCTTTAGTGAACCAGCACTAGGCCCCTCTAGACCACTGACCTCCAGGATGGGTCCATTTGACATGGATCCATCATCAGGCAGTAGGAGCTGAGTTAGAAATGTGCTCCCTGCCCCTGGATCACATCCCACTGCCCAGACACCAGCAGACCAGAGGTGGCCGAGTCCTGCTGAGCCCAGGGTGTTTGTAGAAGGACCACCCTTGGCCAGCAGCTTCTTCTCTCCCTGTGTGGGAATTGTCACCTTGCAGCTCTATGGAAGTTGAACACAGTACTGAGTGTCAGAAGTTGAGGACTTTGGCAACAAAGTTATGTGCTACTGGGCCAGGTAGTTTGGCAATTGCCAAACTCTTTATGAGCTTTATGCCTTCACTGAATGGATTTCAAAGCTCCTCTAAGTGAATGGGAATGAAACCATAGAATCATAATATATTAAGGATGGAATGGACCTTAAATATTCTCTAGTGTCAAAGCCCTTACCATGGGCAGGGACACCTCCCACTAGACCAGGTAGCTCCAAGCCCCATCCAGCCTGGCTTTGAACACTTTGGGCTGGAACCTCCACAACTCCCCTGGGGAACCTGCTCCAGTGTCTCAGCACCCTCACAGTACAAAATTTCTTCCTAACATCTAACCTAAATTTCCTTTCTTTCAATTTATACCCATTACTACTTGGCCTGTCACAAGACATCAGAGATGTTTTAAACTCAAACTGGTGGCTAAAATTGGAAATCAGCCCAAGGAATGGCTTAGAAATTGGAAGTCAGAAATATCCTGAGGGAAGGGTCCGTATCTTCTCCTGGAACATCAGGAGCTGGTCCCATGCAGCTCAGAGTCTGGGACTAGCAGTAAGGCAGCCTGGAAAACACAGAATAACAGAGGGAATTATTGTACTGAAATGGACATTTCTCCCCAGGCCGAGAGAGCAGGCTGCCCCTGCGCCTCATCGGGGAAGGCCAAGAACTTTTGGTTGAACTCAGCTATCATACACTGAATGTTGGGAAGATTTTAGTCGACACCCCCCACGTCTATGAGGTGAGCAGCATGGCCTAGGGATGGATCCTGATGGCTCCTGAGGCAGCAGCAAGCCTGGTGGATCTGTGGAATTCCTGCCAACCTGGCTAGTTGTGAGCAGGGAATATTTGATGTACTGGTCAAATCTGGGAGGTCAGGAAGGTGTGTCTGTTGTTCATGAAACCCCAATCCCTGCTTTTGTGTGGCCTTCCTTGGGGATCAGCTGGGAGGCTTCCTGCAAAACAACCCCCTGGCATATGAAACCAACACTGGATCAAAAAGCTGCATGTTCAGAGGCTTTTGTGGCAGCTCCAGACACAAGGCACCTTTGTACTGAGCTGTTCAGAAGCAGCTGGAACAAACTGGCTACGTTTGAGCTTCGGTCCATTGCAAACAGTTTTCAGTCAAGTGTCTCCTGCTTATTCTTGGAAGTCACAGGAAAGCCATCCAGCCCTCTGGCTCAGTGCTGGCCCTTTCAAAGGGCTTGGCAGTTCTTCCCTTGCTGACCAGTCCCGCACCACACTTCAGCCTTGGTGCATCTCTGACTCTAGAAAGAGAAGAGTGTTCCTAGGAATAAAGCAAAGGATTTTTCTACCTATTTGCTTCCCCTGCAATAGTGTCAAGTTTGTTAAAAAATAAAATAAAGAGAGAGCAACTGGAAGAGGTAAAAAATGAGGCACTACATCATGCCAGACACTTTCAAGAGCTTGGCTGTGGAAGAGAAAGACATGCTGAGTTTTCTTACCAAAAGATGGCGCTGTCTATACATTTTGATGCTGATGCCTCATTTTCAATGTATTGTTCTCATGATATGGGACAAGGTGAATGAGTAGATGGTACTGCTGGAGCTGTGCTAACTGGGCCAGCAGCAGCAGCTCTGTGGTGATTCACTGTGCAGCTGCAATCACCCCATGCTGCTCTCAGGGCCAGGTCTGAATGAGCTTGCTGATGCTGACCAGAGGTGGACTGCTCTGTGTCCATGGGATAGCCCCAGAGTGACTCTGGTTATGTGGAGTTAATACTGCTTTGCATGCAAACCCAAAGGCAGAACTTGTCCTGTTGTATTTTTGTGACTTCTGCCATTCAGCAGCACAAAGCATCTTCTGCTGCTTTTTCTGGGTGTTAATCGTGTCATTAGACAATAATTCACACGAAGGGAAGATTGCACATGTATTTCCATTTTGCTTTTCTGCTGCTGCAGGTGAAACTGATTAACCAAGCACCTATTGATGCTCCCTTCACCTATGTCCCTTCAACCACAACCGTGGGCTACTGCTTCAAGTTTGCACCTGAGGAGGGCATCATTGCACCAGGTGGGATCCAGACCATCCAGATCTCCTTCAGTGCCACCGTACTGGGGAGGTTTGAGGAAGAATTCCAGTTCAGTGTGGCTGGATCTCCTACACCTGCAATCCTGACAATCAAGTAAGGACTCTGGGAGCTTACTGGGCCCATCTGTAGCTGACTCTGGGACATCCCCCACCTACCTCATTTTGTGGTGGAGCAGAGAAAAAAGGCATTGCCTGAGGTCTTAATCTTGGCTCTGGTTCTGGCATCCCTTTAATGTGGAGGTATCTACTGCCCTGTGTGGCTACCTGGGAGCTGGAGTGACTACTCCCCGTATGGTGTCTCATGCTTAGGCTGTGGCAGGCAGTGGGATGGATCAGCTTTGGGCAGTAGCTGCTCTGGGATGTCCCACCTGAACACTCAGCAAGGCCCCAGGGCTTTGGAGATGGGCCAGCCTGGGTGATTTGGCACCAGCAGCAATGGTTTTAAAAACTCCCCTTAATAATCCATCCCAAATGGGCAGCAGCAACCTCACCTCACCTCACCTCACCTCACCTCACCTCACCTCACCTCACCTCACCTCACCTCACCTCACCTCACCTCTCATGGGCATGGTGTGGGGGACAATCTGTGCTCCCAGCTCCTGTGCAGAGTGCTCTGGTACCTTCTTTCCACAGCCAGGAAAAGGCTGATGTGGGAGGCAGGGAACCGTGCAGCAGGAACTGTCCCAAGGATGTGGGCATCATCCCGTGGGCTGGTGCCATTGTGAGATAATCCTGGCCCAGCAAAAGGGAGAAGGGGTGATAACAGGGGAGGCAGAGCTGAGTCCCCAGGACCACAGCAGCATGAAGGCTTGTCCCTGCTAGCCTGAGCCATGTGCTGGTAGGATGATGTAGTGTAAGCAGGAAAGCTGGTGCTCTGGAGCTTTTGAGCTAGGCTGTTGCTGTTGGGAGACCCTGGATCAAGGCAGTAAAGAATGAAAGCAATCTGCAGTCGATTATACCAATAAGATAAGGGAGACGGATAAAAAAGAACAAGAAAGTTATTACTTAGCAAGAGAAAAGTGGTGAGTAGGTCTTCCCATGGTAGGGAAGCAATTATGCTGACTTTGTTTTTGTAGGAAAAGTGCTGCTTTTTTATATTGGAAATCAAGATGGAACCTTCCACCGTCAAATAATTGATTTTCCTCTGTCCCTTCCCCAAACTTGTCGTGGGATGTTATGGCATAAGCAGCTTTCTCCTTGAGCAAGGGCAAGTGTGTCCTGTTGAGATGTGTAGAGCAGAGCCAGTGGCAGTCCAGTGAACACAATAGGAGGCACAGTTCACTGGTCCTTGATTTTTAACCAAAAGGCTGAGTGGGCATTGATTGGCCATGAAATAAACTCCTGAGTGCTGTGCAGCTTCAAGTGCTGACTTCAGTGGGTGTTGGTGACTTTTGGAGCCTGTCTGCTGAGTTCATGGATAGGTGAGATGGTGTGGTAGATTCAGAACATCCATGTTCGGCTGTTTAAGCTATTGCTCTTGACTGTGCTAGCTGGTGCACTGGTGACAAGCTGGTCCTTTCCTCTAGGATCCATCTGTCCACTGTTGCTGCTCTTCTCAGAGGAGGTTTGGGGCTCCCCTGGCTTCAGGTCTCAAATCTCTGTAATGATTGTGTGGGTTAAAATCTGCTGAGAAAGTTCCTCCATGGGAACACCAGTTACAATTAAGAAGCAGCAAAGCAGGGAACCTGTGGCTGGAAAGGCTGGTTACAGAAGTTTGTGGGGACACCTTTATGTCTGTCATCTTACAGATGGGGAAACTGAGGCACAGAGCCATGTCTGGGTGTGTGTTCAGGGTCCTTCATGGGACCACCAGCAACTTGGGGGCTTTTCCTGCCTGCCCTGTGCCCAAAGCCCCATCCGTGGCTGTGGCTGCTAGCCACTTGGGCTTTAGCTGCCTCCTGTCCACATGACACTGTGCTGAGCACATGGTGGTGTGTTGATCTGAAACCCACAGTGCCCCCGACTAGGTTTTCTGCCCCCAAGCCACTACAGCCAGACACTTTGCAATTGCCTTTAACCAAGCCATTTCCTCCTCATCGCAGGGGACATGTCTGTGAACCGACTGTACACTTCAACGTCGATGAGCTCGACTTCGGTGACATTTCCTTTGGTGAGTGTTCCCTGGGCTTAGACACAGCATGAGGGATCTGTGCATTCCAAAGTGGAACGCTTGAATGTGAAGGCATCCTTCACTCACGTTCTGCCACTGCAGCAGCCTCTTCAGTGTATGAACTCCAGGGCTGCTTGTGCCTCAGGTAGCATTTTGCCATTGTGAGATCAAATAGTACCAAGGAATAGAAAGGCAGTATTTTTGGTATCCCTGTCCTGGTTTAAAAGACAGATGTCTGCCAAGGAAGGTGGGAATCTTCCTGAATGGGAAGATGACCCCCTCCCTCCAAATTATTATACCTTTGAAATTCCAGGGCTTCCAGGCAAAAATATGGGAAAAGGAATAACAGTTCTTTACTAGAATATATAAGGACAACACATAGAACAAGACAATAACTGAAGTTTCCAACCCGGAAAAAGTACTGTTTTTGCCCTTTGGTGTGGTTATGATCACAGGCAGGAGGAGCTGTGGGCTCTGGCAGGGCAGTGATCCCCTCCCAGCTGGCACCGGCAGGGAGGGCAGGGAAGGGAGGAAGGGAGGGAGGGAAATCACTCCTTCTGCAAACTCACGAGCAGCAGGGGATCTCAGCAGTGCCAAACAGCAGCAGGCAGAAGCAGGGAAGGCAGGCGAGTTTGATGATGGTGCTGAGCTGCAGCCTAGTGAAGTGCTGGGGACAAGCACTCAACCTCCCACAGCACCACACGGCTGAGCTTCCCCATCCCCGAGTGGAAGGAAGGACAGGTCCGCTCCCTGCAAAACCTCAGGTCCCACTTCAAAACCGCCCATGGCATCATGCCATAACTCCCAAAAAACCCTGAACAGAAAAACCCAACCCCCCACAGCCAAAATCCCCCAAACCCCCATCCCCCTTCCAAGACCAAGAGGGAAATTCACTACAAAGCCTAAACCCACAACAATGAAGTTCATGAACTTTCTGAGAAAACCAATTGCCTTTCCCAAGCTGCTTCTTCCCCACCCTGCATCACCACTGAGGCACTTGTTAAGTTGCCTTTTGAATAAATGAAGTAAGAAAGGCATCAGGTAGAAATACTGTTCTGTAACAGGAGATTGGTCCTGCTTAATCCCATTTCATTCCTAAGTTTTCTTCAGCTGAAGGCAGCTGTTGTATCTTTGAGTTTTTTTAACTGCTGATTGTTGTCTGCATGTGGTGACCTCAGTCTCATTTGAGGTTTTGACATCTGTGTTTGTCCTTTTTGTGCCTCTCTTGCCTCCCTGCTGGAGTCACTGCTGGAGCTGGCACTGATCACTGTCGATGAGCGTGGAGAAGCCCTGGGCTGTGCCTGCAGTTGGCTTTTCCTCCCCATCTGTTTTCAAATGACTCTTGGTGAGCAGGCCCAGGAAGAAGTCTCCTCCACACAGAGCTGGCCAGCCAAACCATATATCCACTGCAGAGCAGGTTGTGGCCGGTGCCTGGGTTCTGCAGGACATCCTCACCATGCATGGCTGTATCTCTGGCTTTCCAGCATGGAAAGGAAATCTCACAGCTAAAGTGGGGTAAACCCTTGCAGGCAGCAATCACAGTGAGCAACACGGGTGTGATGTCCGGGTTTTTTGGGTGAGATGGGAAATGGTTACTAATTGCTAATCTCAAAGCAAGGCTTGGGTTTGCCTGCAGTTTAGTGGGCTCTGAGCTGTCATGTGCTCAGTCTGTTTGGCCCAAACCAAGAGATGCCTTAAGGATCCTGCAGAGAAAACCTGCATTAGAGTGCTTTGCATCATGTTGTAGTTCCTGATTCCATCCTCACTTTCTTTTACTGTAGCTTCTTCTCAATGACAATTCAGTGTTTATGTATCTTGAAAGCAGTGGGAGTGTTGGCAGACGTAACAGGGAATTTTACAGCTTGAATTTTCAGAGTAAATGCTCAGTGTGGGTACACACTCACCAGTGGGAAATAACTGGTGCTGGTTTGGGGCAGGTGAGGGAGCTCCTCCCCATCAGAAAGAGAGAAGCTTGCAGAAGTGTTCAGCGGGACTAAGAGTGGGCATTTTCAAGGCTGCACTCTGGAATCAGTGTCAAAGGGAACTAAGTGATGATTCATTTCTCATGCAGCTTCTCAGTGAGCTGTAGTTCAGATAATAAAGAGCTAAACTCCAATCACACTTCTACCAGGATATTCCCACCAAGAGTCGTGACGTAATTGCTGCCTAAATGGATATTTGTGTCCCTTTCCTAGGCTTTCCCTACACCATGACCTGTCGCCTCACTAACCCCTCCCCAGTGTCCCTGAGGTTCAAGCTCCGCATGTCTGACGATGGCACTCAGCCTGCTGTTAGCAGCTTTGATCAAATACACAAGCATAATGACCCATCCTGGAAGCACGGAATTCATTTTTATGTGGAGCCAAGAGAGTTTACAATGAATCCCAGCCAAGGGACCATCCTTCCCCAGGGACACCAGGATATCGAGGTATGGGAAGAGTGGAGCCGGTGGGGCTGAAGGTTCACTGCAGAGTGGGAGGGCTCTAGCTCTGCTGCCAGCTTTGAGCATCGTGTGAGGGAGAGATGTGCACTGGCGTGAGGCCTCTGTTAGCTGGCTGACACGGCATATTCCTCGAGGAGACCTGTTTCGCTTCCAAAATCACAAGCTGAAATCAAATACCCGATGGTCAAGTAGTGATGCTGTTCTTGTGTTTTTGAGAGCAATTTCTTTGATTGCAGGTGGGCAGAGGAAGGATGAGGACACAAGGTGGCTGTTAGAGAAATGTCATTGTATAAAGCAGTTTGCTTTTGTTCTTGGTTTCATTTCTCTTCTCCTGAGGAGCAGAATGATTTGTGTTCACCGCAGGGATCTCCAGTGGAGACAAAAAACTCTGCAGCCATGAACTGCCCAGCACCTGCTGGGCCACACTTTTCCCTCAGCTTCCTGCTGTAAAGCTGAACTCAGTCTGTTCAAGTCAGCAGATTTCCTCTGCATTTATGTCATTGTAGTCAAATTGGCCTCTTAATTTGAAGACAGTGGTGTGTAGAACTTTGTCTAATGTTTTGATTTAGCTGACCTATGCCCTGATAGCAAGGTATGTTTAACAAATCTGGTATTGCCCGAAGGCTTTTGTTACTCCAGAAGACTGTGTTCTACACATGGACCAGCAGAAGAATTAAGGCAAAATCCTCCCTTACCATGAAACAAAAACTGGAGGATATAACATGTGGGTAATGAGCTTTTGTAAGGAAGAATTTACTGTTCTTCTCTTCCACCAGGTGACCCTGTGTTCCAACACCGTGATGGAATTCTACCGGAGAATGCTGGTGGACCTGGAGGGTATTGGCAATGGAGTGGCATCAGTGACCATCATGGCCAGGTACCAGCACTTCCCTGGCCTCCCCCAGCACGCTGCCTTGACCTGGATTTTCTGGCTGGAGCTGCCAAGGAGACGTGTTGTTTAATGACCTCATGTTCTGCCCAGCCGGATGAGAGAACAGCAGTGCTTGGAAAGCAGCCTGTGCTGAAAAGCACCCCTGCTCACAGCCCAGCATGGTCCTGGGCCTTTTTCTAAAGGGACCAGGAATGATGTGATTTGTTGGCCTGGTTTTTGGTGCTTGAGGTGGAACAAATTTCCCAAGGGCCTCCTTTCCTCCTTTCTGCAAGAGGTGGAGTCGTGCTGGGTTGTAACCAACCTGCACTGGTTTGGGACACACCAAGCAGCTTGCTGAGAGTCAGGGCCTGGTTCTGTTAATGAGGGCACGTGACCGTGGGGAAGTGGCTCACAGCAAGAGTGATGAGAGCAGGATCTTATGAGGGGAAAAAAGCCCTTGATGTGGCCGGTCAGCTCTAGTTTTTCTCCTTCCCTCTGCTTCCCATTTTGAGCGTTAATGTTCTCAGACTAAAACCAAAAGTTGTTCTTGCTGCAGCTGCATTCCATTCTGCTATGCTGCCGCAGGCGTCAGTTTAATGACAAGAGAGATGCAGTTCCCTGGTGCTGTTCCCTCTCCCAGGCAGAGCCATCCAGTCAGTGCCTGGGCTGCAGTTTTTTTAAGCAAGTGCAACAGGGGACAGTCAGTGTAGAGGCGTGGGGTGAAGAACTGAGGGAGATGTAGGAACTGGGAAGGGGTGATCACCCACTCTGCAGGACAGGTGGTGTCTCATGCCCTCCAAGGTTAGGGCAAATTGTTGAGTTCTCAGGCAGGGCAACAGTGCCAAGGGAGAGAAGGGAGTCATTTTTATTGAGACACTAGAGTCGTGTGTTCCTTGAGCCTTGGTGAGCACTGCTCCTTGTTGGGAAGGTTCCCCCAGAGCTCACGGATCACTGGAACTGTTACAGGAGTTCTTGCAAGCCTTCTTGGGTAAAGGAGGGGCTGAGGCAGCTGTGGGACAGCTGTGCTCTGCTTGGGGCACTTGGCAGTCTCTGGGTGCTGCCTCTCAGGATTTGTCCCTCCTTGAGAGGACATGTTTGAGTGGGAAGACTTTGAAGGCAATTTATCACTGTAGGGCTGTTAAATTATCTATTTGACAATGACAAACATGTTATGCTCCAGTCTTCGAGGGTAAACATTCTCCATCCTCTCAGTATCTCAGTATCTCTGATTCCCCTGGGGTCATCTCATTGCCCAGATGTCTCGTTCCTGAGCTGCGAGTGTACCCTCACGTCCTGCTGTACAATGAGTGCCGCCTCAAGGTGCCCTACGAGAGGAAGTTCCTCGTTGTGAATAACACCGACCTTCCTGGCTGCTACGGGCTTATTCCCCAGGTTTGGCATCACATGCACCTCCTTGCAAATATTACTGAGGAGATTATTCCAGGGGAAAAGGGTTTGGATAAGTCCTTGCTGGTTTCTATTCAGTCTTAAAGATCTGCTGAGAGCAGGATCCTACCTGAATGTAAACTTTAGGATGCAGTGTAATCTCCTGAGGAAACAGTTTATGTTTTAGTCTTCAGGGTCTTTTCTTGTGGGACACCTTAGAGGGTTGTGAAAAGCTGCTGTACCCACAGACACCAGCTCCTGTGTTGGCAGCCTCCTTACAGAATCCCCTGAGGATGCTAAGCCTACAATTCTTGCATCTTGTTTCTGCCTTTTATCTTTGCCCTGGGGATTTTTAAAAATGTGTGTAAGTTGCCGTTGTGGTGGATGTTAAGGAGTTTAAAGTTTATTCAGACATCCCTCTGAAGTTGCATTTGATTCTGTCCCTTCTAGAAACGCAAGGAGGACACTCCTGTGTTCTACTCCAGCCCCAAACCCTGTGGGATTGTCCAGCCTCACAGCATTGAAGAGATTCCAGTTATAATCGAAGTCCAAACATTGGGCGAGCATCGCACCAGTGTTCTTATCAGCGTGTTTGGGGATGAGAGAAACCCACGGGTGAGTGCAAGGGGAGATGTGTGCCTTTGTGCAACTTGTCCTGTCAGGCTGCAAAGGGTATGGGGATTGTTCTGGGGAAACCAGGCACAGGCTGCTTTGGAGGACAGGAGGGATTGGTGGCATAAACAGCTCATGCCTTATAGGTGGTAATCTCAGTGTCTGACACAGAAAGTAGCTCATCTAAGCTGGAACCTAGGATAAAATCATTTAATTAATCTTTAAAATGCTATTAGCTTTGAAAACATCTATTTTAAAATGTCAACTCTCTGATCACAAAAGAGGACGTCAGAAGACTTCTGGGAACCTTGAGCTTTCTCTAAAAGAAAGGAAAGCTGGCATTTCAAGAGTAGTTGCAAGGATTTAAATTTATATTAAAACATATGGAAATGATGATGCCAAATTCCCTGGATGGCACCAAACATCTGAACCTGGGCCATTGTGACACTGCATGTAAATCAGTCAGTCAGGAAAGACAGACAGTTCAGGCTGTGCCCGGGAACCTAAGTTTGACAAAACAGTTGTTTCAACTATCAGGCTGCTTACCTTAAAGAGGAGGGTTTCTCCCCACCAGAATAACCAGTTGTTTAACTTTCTGCCTGGTCTTAACTAGAAATTTCTTGCAAAGCTTTTACCTTTGGGTCAATAATTTTGTAATTTGAAAGTTTCTCTTACCTTAATCCATTTTAATTTGGAGGTGAACATGTTTTGTGTGGGTTTTTTTTGTTTTGTTTTGTTTGTTTTGTTTTTGTTTTGTTTTTGTTGTTTTTTCCCCAAATGCCCAGTATTTCAGCTGGAGAGTGGTAGCTGTCCCTAAAGAAATAACTTGAGCAGAGTTGAGCTGTTTAAGCTTTTTTAGGTTGCCCTGTTGCGGTTTGTTTTGTTTTTCTTTTTTTAAAAAAATCTTTCTTGCCTGCTTCCTGAAACAGCATATAGTATTACAGAGCATTGGAGAGCTGACAGACATCAAGCTGAGTCCAGGGCTGATAGAGTTTGGTGTGATCCCACTGCTACAGCCTAGTTCACAAATTCTTACCCTCTTCAACAATGGTCTTATCCCTGTAGACTTCAGGATACAGATGGTAAGTATCTGTGGGGCTGTTTTCCAGGGAAATCCACTGGTCAGTAGCAGCCATTGCTTGGTTTTTATATGCCCGTTTTTCATATCGCCCTGTGTGAGAGGAGGCAAGATACTCCAATATTCCATCTGAGCGAGGCAAGAGAAACCTGGTTCTGGAGGTTTTAGCTGGGGCACCCTTCAGTGAAATCAGGGGCAGAGATGCTGGAGCACAAATTAGTCTGGGTTGCGTTGACAAGTTCTCCCTTAATTTTATTGAAGGTCTTTAGCTGTCTGTGTCACATTTCTGGAGTCTGAGATCAAGGGAAACCTGTGGTCCTTTGCTCTCCAGAGAGCATGGATTTCCCTGTGGTTTCCCTGTTCCATCTAGACTTGCTTTGTGCCAAGCTGCTGTTAATAGTGGAGAGCAGGGTGCAAGGTCTGTTCTCAGACTGCTTGTCCACACAAAGATGTGTGGGGGTTGTGTACCCCCACAGCCTCTGATCTCTGTGCCGTTGAAGAGCCTCTTTGGGGACCAGCTGCAGAGAAAGGCAGCTCCTCAATATGTGGAGGTTGCATTGGGCAGAAGGAGCTGGGGCTACTCCCCAGGCAGGGGGAGCAGGGCTGGTGCAGCCAGTGGAGGGCTTGTAGGCTGGGGCTGGGACTGGGGGGGAATGACTGCTGGAGGGGGCGATCTGTGAGGGGCTTGAGATTTGTTCTTCTTCACATTGGGTGTGTTGAACTTGTGGAGCTGATTAAAACCTGATACTATGGACTTGTTTGAGTCTGTGGATAAAGCATCAGGCCATGTGGGAGAGTCCAGGTTCAGCCTCCTGGGCCAAGGAGGAGAGGCATGAACTTTCCTCTTGCTGCTTTTCCATCTGTTTGGGGATAATACAACCTTAAAGTGAGGGATTTTTCCAGGACAGCTTTCTCTAGCTCCACAATGAAATTCTGCTTTCAGCCTGTGCAGGGAGCAATGCACCTTGGCTGGGTGGGCCTGGCGTGTCAAGGATGGGTTTCACAAGCTCGTACCAGGGCCGGACCTGCAGAGCTGTGTCTGTGCAGCTGTGCTGCTGCAAGGCCTTTCCTCCCTGCCTGGGGCACTTGCAGCTCTCATGCCCCATCTGTAGAGGGAGGTCCATGAGAAACCAGAGGATGAGATGCTTGGGAAGACCAAGCCATGCCCAGAGGGCAGGTCCTGCAGGATTTTTTTCTGCTTCCTGCTTTCCTGCTCTGCTATTTCAAGGTGCCACTTAGAGGTGACTTTTCCAAGGCAGAGGGCACTGGGGCACCTCTGTACAGCTGATGATGGGTGGGAAGCAGGGGTCCCAGTCCTTCAGGGGCTGTTGAGAAGCACTGATGGACCCTGGAGAATGGAGACTTGGGGGTTTTGCTCAGCTGGCTTTGCACAGCTATTCTTCAGGCTCTCAGCAGTGTCCTCCAGCTGTGTGGTTTCTGGAGTAGGATTTGAGCAGTCCTGGCTTCCTCTGGCCTTGAGCCTTTGTGGGAAGCCAGGAGAGAGAAAGCAGCTTTCCTTGGCGCACACTCCAGAGAAAGACTAGGGAAAGAACACACTCTTGAGGATAAGCATCCCTTGGGTTGGCCAAAACTGGGTTAACTAGGTGAGTCTGTTAAAGGAGGGGGAAATATGGATTGAAAAATTCTGCTGTTGCCTGATACTGTAGCTTAAATATAGAGAAAGTAAGGCTTTATGATTTTTATCCTCTCCCCCTTTAGTCTTTCCTTTTCTTATGTCCCACAAATAACCAGGGTGTATGGTTTCCATCCTAAATGCATATTATGCTTGTCTTACAGGGTTTCAAATCCCGGTACTTCAGTTTTGAACCCAAAGAAGGAGTGATCCCTGCTAGGGGCGAGTTTCCTGTGACTGTCACAGCAACCCTGGATGACACTGGGTTTTTTGATAACACTATCTATGTGTTCATTCACAACACCTTGTCATTCAGCGTTCTGGTCCAGGCTATGGGCATTGGCAGCACAATTGTCATAGACAAACCATTTGTCCCAGAGCTCAACCTGGGATACCAATTCAGGTAGGAGATCTCTCCACTCCCACCTTACCTCCTGTCTCAACAGGGAGTAGTTTTGCTGTAGTCCTTCAGGAAAGATCCTCTTCAGTGTTCAAAGCCCTGACTCCTTCCCTGAAGGCAGAGATTCCTTTAGAAACATGGGATGGCCAGTTGAATGTTGTTAGATGCCCTCAAAAGCCACTAAAAGGGAAACCAGTTGCTAAATGGCCAGTGAATTGTCTTTAGTTCTCATACATTGTCCTGACTTGAACAAGTAATGCTCTCACAGGCTCCCCAGAACAAAAGGTTCTGAAATGGTGCCCAGATGAGGCAGTCCCTCCATGTGGCTGAGGGACCAAGGGAAGATGGCATCACAGCCTTCCCTTCCAAAATGGTGCCTCTCAGGCAAGCAGGGACCCTGGGAACAAAGAGACAAGAAAGAGGGTGAGAACCCCCAGCAGGAGGGCAGGAGCTCTCAGAGCAGTTCCAGAGGCAGATGGAAACTTGCTGGTTTGTGTGGGGTCCACAGCACCGCTGCTGCTGCTTCCTCGTGCTGTTTGTGGGCTCTGCTGCTGCCCTGCTCTGCCCAGGACCTCGCTTGGTTTTTCGCTGCCAGCAGAGTTTGCAAAGTTCACTTTAAAACAGCTTCTAATTGCGAAATGGATGCCAGTGCAAAAATTCCTACAAATGACTATCAGAGCAAAACCAAAGCTGCTGCGAACAGGAGAGGTCCTGCTCCCCTGGTTTCCTGTCCTGGAGCAGGCAGATGATTTTTACCAGCTTGCTGGGATCATCCAGAAAGTGCCTCTGAGCTGGCTTTTAAAAATGCCTGCAATCGTACCCCCACACACAAAAGGTCCCCAAGTGCAGGATCTCAAAGATTCAGTAACAGTTTTGGGTGTAGATTAATACAAAATGCAGTCACAGTATGAATGACCCCAGAACAAACATTTTGAAGGAAAACACCAGGTCCTGTTAGCCTCGCCTGGAAAATGCTACATTACCATTATAAACATATTTCTCTTTGCAATAATGACTTCAGAAGGGCAGCTTATCAGACACTATTTCTAATCCACACTAAGAGTTGGAAATGAAGACAGTCTCCAAGCTATTAACCCCTCAGATTGGTCATTAGGAGCAATCTGATGACCAAGGAAATAGCTACTTACATACTGTTTTCCATCCTGGCTTCTATTCTAGCTTACTTCCCTGTACTCGTCGGTTCAAATTAACAAACCAGGGCCGCCATTTCCATCGGCTCTTTTGGAGTGTGGAATGTCACAGCCCACCTAAGAAGAAGGGCAAGAGCATCTCAGCCCTCCGTAGCCCCGAGACTGAAGATGATTGCCAGAGCCCCAAAGGCACCAGCCCCGTGTTTGGGCTGGAGCCACTGTCGATGGAGCTGCAGCCGGGCGAGTCTGTGGACATGGTGCTGCGAGGCTTCTCCCCCATCGAGCAGGTGAGGTCCCCACCAAGAGCTGAGCCTGGGGAGCCATCAGATCCCCTCCCCTGGGCTTGTTCCACAGTCCCTTGATATTGGGGTGCAGTGTTACAGAAGATTTAGTGCAGAATAAAGAAGCTGCATCACAGGAAGAAAAGGGGACATTTGCCATAAGTCTTAAGGCAACAATAGGGCCTGTGGTGGGTGGTGGGTGCTGAGCCAACACAGGGCATTTGCTGGATGCTCTGCCACCACCCAGCAGTGACAAGAGACCTTTGCATGCAGGAGGTGCAGGATTACGTGATGTGTAAAGCTGACATAGAGGTAGCCAGCATGACAGAGAAGATAATAGAAACAACCATTACCTGCAAGTTTATTGATCCCTCTATAAAAGTATCAGCGAGACAATTCTCTTTCCGGGTGGAGAAGGTAAGTTTCTGGATTGCATCCTGGCATTTAACAGCATGGCTGAGGGGGGGGGGGGGTGTGTGCTTGTGTTAAAGCCCCTCTTTACTGAGGCACTTTGTGAAGTGAGTGAAGATGCTTTTAGAGATGAGACTGGTATTTAATTTCCCCAATGTAAAATTGCAGTTACAGCTGCACTGCCAAGGGGGATCATGGCCACTTCCAGAGAAATGCCAGTCTCTCTGCTCACTGCAAAGGGAGATATTTCAGGATCCTCCAAGGCACAGGGATGTCTGTACCCCGATGCTGTAGGGAGGCTGGGAAAAATGGAGATTCCTGTGAATTCCTCAGGCTGACAAGGAAAAACCCATCATCTCCTGTGTCTCTTTGCCTTCTCTGCTGTTGGCATGGATGCTTTATGATATACATATGGTATAGCTCTGTTCATTTCCCTAAGCCACACCTGCTTCAAAGGACCTCCAGACATCCTGCAGTTGCAGCAATGATAACACTGAGGCAGAGCAGGTGCCCTTTAGTCTTTGGATCCCACTCCAGCATCATCTTTCCCTCTCCTGCAAGTTGTCTGAAAAAGAGAAGATGTTTTGTGATCTGTTTTTTGTAGTTTCAGGCCTCTCGTCTGATTCCTAGGCTTCCACTGAAGTACAGAATCCCTGGAACAGGCAGTTCAGGTGTAACTAGAAGCTTTTCAGCTCTCCCTGATTCTGCCTGGCTTCTGCTTGATGCCACACACACAGACTGATGGCATACTATGGCACAGCACCTGCCTGATATCAGTACATGCAGAACTAGTTTCCCAAACTCTCTGGTTTCTGTAAACCGTGCAGGAAGCCCATCACTATGGATAGAGAGGAAGGAGGAGCCTAGGCTGCTCATAGCTTTGAGACCAGATACTGTGTCCCTGTAGCAGGGGCTGCAGGACACATGTTGTAGATGAACTGCTTTGATGAGGCTGCTAGAGCCATTAAGGTTGTAAGAAATGTCTGTATATGAGTGATGATCATCTACTGCTGATCTGCCCAACAGAGAGACAAAACTGGACACAAATGGTCTGGATTCACTTTCTGCTTTGGATCTTGTTCAAGCAGCCACCTCCTCTGAGGGGCCTATTCCCTCATCTGCACTTGGGAATGTTTCCCTGTCCCCCAGAGGATGCTGTGATTTCTAAACATGAAAAGCATCTGCTATAAAGAAAAATCTCCTGGAAGGGTAGACACAAATAGAAAGGGTAGAGATGTATGCACTTCTGGGGCTGAAAAATGTGAGATGCAACAGAAGCAGAAAGAGGTCTGTGGCTAGTTGAGGCTGTTTTTCCTTGTCTCCTGTTTCCATAGAAACCCAGTGATGATGTCCTGACTCTGCAGTACAAGCCTTTGGCTTTAAAGAACACCTGCTTGTTGCCACTCGACCTTATGCTGGACTTGGAGCAGCCGTTTCTGCTCTGCGATGCGGACCAGCAGCCCCTCCCGGATGGCCAGGTGAGCAGCCCTGGACTCCTCCAGTGGGGTCTGAAGAGGAGGGATGTGGTGGTGCCTTTCTGTTGGGAGAGCCTTGAGTCAAGAAGTTTATTCTGTAGTGTCAGCAGTGGATTGGCCTGAGCTGCATCAGCAGAGCTGCTGAAGGAATCAAAATCTTATCTGAATTGAGAAGGTCCATCCTGGCTTTAAGGCACAAGGAGAAGGAGCAGGCAACTAGGTCTGGGCCAGCCATGCAGTAAAGGTGTCTCCTGGAAAGCATCCCAGCTCTCCAGCAGCCACCCCCTTGTCTTGCTGCTGAGCACAGAAACATGGGCTTGAGGGAATCCTGGACTAGACTGCTGTGGCTGCAGTCACAGTGTTGCTGTAAAAGAAATGCACGATGAACCAAGAAGCCCATGCTGGGAATCACACTTCAAGCATTTACTGTTTCAGCTGTGAGACCTTGGGACGTCATCACACGGGTGATTAATTACTGTTCATCTCCTTGCAGCCTGTGACAGTGGATGTAGGACAGACCTGTCATCTCTACATTGCATTTGACCCATCTTATAAACTGGATTTTCATAGCTGGAAGGAAGAGAAGGTTCTGAAGATAAACATGGTCAACGGCCATCCTTATGTGGAGTGTATCACCCTTCAAGGAGAAGTCCACTTCCCCAATCTCCAAATCCAGCCCAGCATTCTGGAGTTTGGCTGCATCCCAGCTGGCACTGAAGAAGTGCGTTCTCTGGAGATAACCAACTGCAGCCCACTGCCTGTCCAGTACCACTGGTCATTCCATTCAGACAGCCAGGTGAACAGGCTGAGGTATGTGCACCTTTGCCCTCTCCTTGAAGCTCTTGTTTCTGGTGTCCTGTTGTACTTTGGCAAAAGCAAGGCTGTTTGCCTAGGATCTGACAGACTCTTCTGACTTTCCCTGGTGCAACTAGCACTGACCAGCTGTAGTCAAGCTGGATTTTCAGGGAATGGGTTTTCCACCAGTTTGGTGCTGCATAGCCCCCATAGTGGTTTCCCCTGGGAAGGAAACTGCAGTGAAAGCTGCTTTCTCATATCTCTGTGGCCTGAGGCAATGTCTACCTTGATGAAGGGCTCCTAGTCCCAGGTCCACAGTGCAGCTGGAGGCCCTTTTGGCCCCCCCTGGTTTGGGATGGGTCCTCTCTGCAGGAGCTGCTCTCTGCTCCTTGCCTTCCTCCCTTGCATTGTGCTGGAGGATGCCCAGAAAGTCCCAACACCAGAGAAAGAACTACTGAGCTGATGCTGAACATCTTGTTACCTTCCCTTTCCTTCTTTTCTGAGACAATTTCTTTAGTGCTAGGATGATTTCTTTCCCACGGGTCAGCTTTCAGTGGACACCTTGGATTCTTCATTCCCTTTTTTTGTGACACTTGCTACTCATTTTGACTTTTCCCCACTGCAACATGTCCCTTATGGGTTCTGTACTGCTTGGCAGCAGGACTTGTTCATCACATCATCTCCTATCCCTGCTTCCCAGAGTGAAAAATATAAATTTTCACTTCATATAATATAATATAATTATATTAAAATTAAAATATATTTTTTCTACTTTAGAGTGAAAAATATAATTTTCTGGGCACCGTGGTCCTGAGAAGTTGCCTCAAACAATTCATTAAAACTAAAGACAGTAGAACAGATTATTAGAGATCTCTTGGGGGTTATGATGAGAGAGCCCCTCATCCAGAAATGAAACCCAGCCTTAGATAACAAGCTACAAAGCTAAAGACAGGGATTCTTTGGGGAGCAGGTCATTATAGGCACTGAATGCCTGTCTGGGAATGGAACATCCAGGTTGTGTTTGACTGTGTGGGGAGGACTTGCAGCTCGGCAGGGTGACAGGCAGGCATGGCTCAACTGTGTCTCTGACGTGGCATTAGAAACACAAGCAGAGTTACCCTGAGCACCTGCTTCAATTTAAAATGGGGAATGTGACCTGAGTCACCTGGGAGTGTTGGAAAATATCATCCAACCCCCCCAAGAGTGTCAGGGAAACATCCCTGATAAATACCTGGTAGAGCTGCAGAGTTTCTGACATTGGGCACTGGGGGGCTGTGCTGGCTCATCACTGGCCAGGTGTGCCCCTTGGTGCCTCAGATCTCACATTTTTGCTTGCTTTCTCTGTCTCTTCCTCTCCCACTGTGCTTTTTGCATCCCCACAAGGTTTTAATCCCCACCCTCTGTAGTTCCTCAATGCAAGCAGTTGCAGCTGCCTGCACCACTGCTACCAGTATCATCCCTGGGCTGTCTTTAGAACAGAGCTGCTCCAGCCTGGATTGAGAAGGGCTGGATCAAACCATTTCTCAGTTCAACACACCAGCACCCACCCAGCAGCTGCATCCTGACCAGGAGCTACTCCTGCAGGTGTCCCTTCCTCCCATGGCTGGTCCCTGTTCATAGTTATGTTATTTTCCAGACATGAGTGTTACCCACCTAAGTTCAAACCCCAGCCACCAAGGGTGAAGAGAACCTGTTTGCCTTTGTCATCTCCATGGAGACGCTTCAAGATGACAAAGATGAAGGAGACAGCCTCACCCCTGAAAGAAGAGCAGGATCTTCGCCAATCTTTAGGAGCAGAGGTAAATTTTCTTGTTCACTTACTGCTTGTGTTGCAGTAAGTGAACTTTTTGCTGACCTGCTGTCCTGTGCCCCGAGAGTGCGCTGGGCAGCAGGGCCAGTGGCTGGACATGGGGTGTGTGGGAGGGAGAAATAGGAGAAGCCTGCTGAGATCCTACAGACCTGTGCGGAGTGTGGGACTTTGTGGCCATGTTTTCTTCACAAAGGTAAGATGAGGCTTTTATCTGCATCATGATGATAAGACCTCCAGCTTCCTTCCCAGAGCAAGCTGTGATGAGTGCTGATCTCCATGTACCCTCTTCCCAACCCAGCCAAGACCACCTGTTTCCAGACCACTGCTTTTACCCGAGAGCTGGTATTGCAGTGGTGGCCCTGAAGCTGTCTTATAAACTGAGACTTTGCAAAGTAGCTGTCTCTTCCTCCTAGCATGGAAAATGGCTTGTTTTTTCAGGTGCTGCCATATACTCCTGAAATACTCCATTGCGCACAGGAGTTGAAGGAATTCAAGTTATCCATGGACGTACCTCATACTCCCCTTGAAGTGGAGAAGGTAAGAGGGAATCTGTCTCACTTCCACATTTTCGGTATGGCAAGCAGGCCTGTAGCTCCCAATCCCATTGGTGGCCTGCAGCATTGCCCACAGAAGGACTTCACATCCCTCCAGACCCATCACAAAGCACTGCTGAAGAAACTGTTTGTTGGAGTGGCCATGCAGGACATGTCATAGGGCTACCCAAAGATGCTGTGCAGCACCTGTGGAGCGCCCCTCCAGCTCTGACTGTACTTTACTCTGAGGCACAGCTGTTCTTCTGCATCCATTTCCACACTCAACATCTCAATCTCTTCTCAACCAGGTTTTTGATATCTCGCCATTTTGGGGTAAGCTGCAGCCGGGAGAGAAACAGAAGGTCTCCTTCAGCTTCTTTGGCCACCTCAACACCATCGCCAGTGTCACGGCGCTGTGCCACGTGGAGGGAGGCCCCACCTACGAGGTGGAGCTGACCGGGGAGGCCTCACGCATCAGCTACTCCCTGAGCCTCCAGGAGATCAACTGCGGCGTTCAGGTACCACACGTGTGCCCTGGCACAGCTCCTTGCCTTTGAACCACAGCTGATGGGTTCCTGCCCACCTCAGTCCAGGGCTCCTTCCCCTTCCCAGCCCCTTTGTTGGCTCTGGAGCTTGGAATTGCAACCTTTGAGGGACACATCTGGCATCCAAGCTGGTTTTAAATGGCCATCTCTAACCCTCTCCAAAATGCTGGGAATGCCTCTTTTTCAGGGTACCTAACACTGCTTCCTGGGGCAGGCAGGGCCCCAGGGGGGATGCTCAGAGGGGCATGTCCCTGAGACATCCATTTGCTGATCCACTCCTAAAGCCTGATCTTCCCACGGACATGCTCTTGTCTAAAGCTCTTACTTAATCCACACAATATCCAAGTGAATAAGTTTGGCTTCCAGTCACTATAGTTGGAGAGTCTGTCCCAGAATAATCCCCACATTCACTCTTTTTCAGTTGAAAGCACACAGATATTTCCAGCTGCTGGCCCTGTCTGTTTTGCCCTGTGTGACTCCCTTGTTGCATGTATTTTGCTTGCCAATACTTGCATACAGGTGCCTTCTGCATTGCCTCAGTGCTGTTTCTGTTTCTCCTGGCTGTTGGTGAACCCTCACAGTGCAGAGGGCCTGGGTCCCCTGGTTCCTTTATTACTGGCCCTCACATGGTTGTTTACCACACCTCTGTGTGCTGCCAGAGCTCCCTGCTCCTGTGCAGGTGCCCTGTGCCTGGGGGTTCCTTAGGTCCCCCCGTGCCTGTATCTCCTCCGTGGTCCCTGCTCCCATTATGTGTCTGCTTTCAGCCCCAGGAGAGAGGAAGGAGATTCCCAGCAGCAGGCCTGGGTCTGTAACTTCCCACTCCTATGCCTTCTCTCCAGATATTTAATGAAATTCGTCACAGCACAGTCACCCTGGCAAACACTGGCAAGATTAAATTCAACTGGGTGCTAAATCCTAGCACTGCAGAGCAACATCTGCCTGGCGTGTTTCTGGTCATCCCCCCCACTGTAAGTACCACAAGTGACCGACCCCAGTCCTGTGTCAAGTGGCCCAGGAGAGTGTTAAAGGGAAAAAAGAAGGGGGGAAGGGGGAAAAAAATCAGAGGGGAAAATCCCAAACCCAGCTGTTAGAGATAGAGGGCTGTAAGTAATTTCTGCTGTTTCTGCTGGGGGCAGAGAAGCAAGTGCTCTCCTGACAGACTCCCTCATGGCCTTGGCTGGTGGGTGGCTCTGCTGTCACAGGGCACACACCAGTGGGAGGAGGCACAAATCTGTTGGTCACCTCAAGTGATGCGCTTCACTGGGTTCCTCTGAGAACGAGCTGTGCTTTTGGAGCCCCGAGCACACTTGCTAAAAACAAGAAGTGGCTGACAAAACAGGCGAAGGGCAGGTCTTTGTATGGAAATCTGAGGGAAGGTTTATTGGGTCTGGAAGGGAATCCAGGGACAAAGACAAAACTGGGTTGAGGGCACAGGGTTAAATATGGGACGAAAGAGGCGAGTCCTGAGGATCAAGGTCCTATAGGGACAGGGAAAAGCGGTGCAGAGGAGGGGCAGCCAACCAGGGGAACCAATAGGGTAACAGGGCTGGAGCAATAGGGCAAACTATAGCCAAGGGGCATCAAGGAAAGGAAGAACTTTCCAGAAAGGGTGCATCCAAGGTGAACAGGGGTGGAACAACTGTACAAACCAAGAGAACTCAAGATATTAACATGTGCCTGCAAAGGCCTCTGGGAGGGAGGCACTTCTCACCCCAGCCTGGAGGGGCGTTTCTCCCTGCCTGCTTCTGCCTCTCCAGAGCTGAAGTGGTACAGTGCCAGTAGCAGGCTGGTCGCCTTTCACAGTTATTGTCTTGTGCTGCTGTAAGGGCAACAGAGAACAATTCTACTTGCTAGATTTCTCAGATGAAAACAAAGTGTAAACAAAACAAGTATTATATCTGAAAACTGTTTTTTCATGAAGAAAGTGTGCGGTCCCAACCAGAAGGGGATAAAACAGCGGAGAGAGAAAGTGAGAAACGCAAAGTAACAGTTGGCAGGCACAGAGCGGTGCTGCTGTAACCCTGGGGCGCTCTGTCCGTGTGCCGCTCGGCAGATGGAGCTGTGTGCGGCCAGCCGCCCCGAGCGGGCACGCCTGCCGCAGTGCTGGCCACCACCCGCAGCCGGCAGCAGGCGCGGCTGGCCCGCGGGCAAACAGCCGAGCACCAGGGTGCCGCGGCGAGCGGGGAGTGGCTCTGCCGGGAGCCGGACCCTCCAGCTGTTCCCAGCCCAACAAAAAGCCAAAAACGGCAGGGAAAAACTGGCAGCGTTGACTGCTTTCATATGGGAAGATTCTTCCTGTAATTCAGCCCTTTTAGGAAGACTATTGGTCAGACAGGCAAAATTCTCCTGGGCTTTGGAGTCTGCTCGCAGCCCCCCAGAGGTGGAGCCTGCATGCATTTTCTCCTCGCAACTTCTTTTCCTCGTGGAGGGTGTTAAGGGTTAGGGTACAGCCCCCATAGTAATTTTTCACCCCGTATCAGAAAGTGTCTTCTTAACATATATTGAGGCATAAATTAAAATTTAACTGGTTCCTCACAGTCACTCTGGGACTCTGACAGCTGAGATCTCAGGCTGTGCTGGCACTGGAGCGTTGCTGAGGGTCACCTTAGCCAGGCTGTGCGATCACACAGGACATAGCCCTTGGCCCTGCCTCCCTGCTGCCAGCGCTAAGCAGCACTTCCATATCCCTTCCTAGGCTTGCTGCTCCCTGCCTCCTGCAGCTCTGCTGCTGTGCAGCGGCTTTGTGGGGCAGTGAGGGAGCTAGGGAGCAGCAGGGCTGGAAGAGCAAGGAGAAAAATTAGCAGCATCCCACCACTGTCCAAGCTTCTCAGTCCTGCCTGGATGTCTCCCAGCCGAAGTAGCGCTCCTGCCTTTGTCCCTCCTTGCAGCGGGAGGAGGAAGCCGATGGCGTTCCCATTTCTTCATGCCTGTCTCCTACAAGGGATGAGAGGAGCTGCTGGCCCTGCTGAGTGCAGGGATTTCTCTTCCACAGCAGCAGCAAAAGAGCCTTTTTTTTTTGGTTTGTTTTTTTTGGTTTGTTTTTTTTTTTTTTGTTGAGGTGGGCTCTTGCTGGCAGAGGGCAAACCCCATTGGCAGCAGAGCTGTGTTTATATCAGGCTGTGCTGAGGCTGCAGCCTTATGAGCCCTTGGGAAAACACACTGCACCCTGCGGCTGGAGGCTCGACCTTATGGGCACAAGGGATGTAGAAGGTGTGAGAAGCGAAGCCCATGCCTCAGTTAAAATTTAAAGAAAATTAAGTAAGAGACAACAGGGGACAAAGTCAATAAATCAAGTCACAGCACTGGGTGCTTGACTTGGGTGCTTAGCTGCAGCCAGAGGCACACCACACCACACATCAAGACCCCTTATATACCCTGGGTATTGCAACAGCCTCATACATATTTACAAATGGTTATATGTATTGAAATATTTTAACATAGTTCCTCCTCCGTTCCACCTTTTTGGAGCACGTGCAGTTGTCCTAGTCCTGGTCATTTGTCACTCTACAGCACATTCAACAGGTTTCCATTCCTCCACTGGTTAAATGTTAATGTTGCATCAACTCTTCACCAACATTGGTGTCACAATGCAACATAACATTCACGTTAAAAGAACTCTAAACTTTAGCAAAACTTCTTTTACAAAAGTCAACATTATGAAATATAGTATTTACTTTAACAATTGCCAAAGCCAAGACTGTTATTCATTTATCACAAAAGTGATGTGGTCTGATGGTTTCTTCTAGATGAAGACCTGTCCTCTCAGCCTGTCTGTCCCCTGAGCCATCCCCCCATCAAACACTCTGATGCATTCCCTCCCTCCTCTCCCATCCCTGCAGGGCTCCGTTGCACCTGGTGAGAAGCAAGTGCTGAAATTCTCTTACATGCCAGGAGTACCAGGAGCCTTCAGCAGGACTTTCCAGCTTAAAGTGGGTGACCTGGACCCAGAGAATATCTGCCTGAAAGGAGAAGCATCCTTTCCCATGATCAATGTGAACCTGCCCTGGAACACCAAAGGTGGGCACTGCTTGTCTGCCCCTAGGAAGGGTCCCTCTGGTTTTGTTCCCTACCATATGCACATAGGGTATCTCATGCTCACGTCCACCAAGCCTGAGGGTTACAGGACTCCCGGACCAACTCAAGCCCTCTGACTGCTTCATAGGTCTTGAGCAGGGGATCCCACATGGGCTTTGTCCCAGGAGCCATCCTGCAGAGCTTGCCAGCACATCTGGCAGGGTCCTGAAGGATGATGGCTAGACTGAAAGGCTTGGGAAAACTGTAAGAGAGGATGGCAGGGCTTCTGACAGGGTTGGATTTGCGTGACATTGCAGGCAATGAGATGCTCCTCTGTGGGGAGGAAGATGAGTGGGAGCAAACATGAGGATTCAGAGAGGACTAGCAGCATCCACTTTGCATAGATAACTTCTTTCTAAAAGAGCGATTTCTTTCTGGAAGAAGCCAGTGTTGGGAGGCAGTGACTTGCCACTTAGCTCACACTTCTCTTTGTGGATGTTTTCTTCCTTCAGGAAATGAAAAAAATGAAAAGCTCCTAAGACCCCTGCAACAATACAGTCAGCGGAATCAATCAGTTGTTCAGAAGACGACTCAGAGCCCCAAGACCTTGAATTCTCAGACCCCAAAGACTAAGACCTTGAAATCTCTGACCCCGAAGACCCAGACCTTGAAGACTCAGAAACAGAAGCCCGGAGTGCTTGACTCTGGCATGGTAGTAAGAGCAGCTGCAGCCCCATTTGGCACATGCCACCCTCTCCATGGCACCTGAGCCTCTTTCAGCCCACAGCAGCGTCCCAGTGCTCTGATGGCACCTGGGACCTCCCTGCCCACTTAGAACCATGTGTCACCGCAGCATTGCCCCTAGGGCTTCCACTCTGCTCATGCTCTCTTCTGGGGTTGCACTGACTTCCAAGCTATCCCAGGTAGAGATCCTGAAGGCCATGCTCAAGGGATGGAGTTGATGGTGCTTTGAAAGAGATGCAGGTCATTGCTGGGGAGTTTGTTGGTCCCAACCCATGTCCTGCTAGATTTACAGACTTGAGCAGCAGCTGCAGGCAGCTGCCTGATTGTGCCCTGGGACTGTGCTGGTGCTGCTCATCTCCAAGAGGCACCAGCTTGGTCCCAGTTCCCATTCAAGACAGTTTTTGTCCAAGCTGCCTTGGTGCTGGCTGGGGGCAGGCAAGTCTCTGGAGCTCTGGAAGGTTCCTGGCTTGTCTGCCTGGCCAGATGAGGCAAACTTTGCTAACAGTGGCTGGGCAGGTGAAGATGCTGGAGTTAACTGCTGTGGAGATGAGGTCCTGGCTAAGAGAGCAGGAGGTGTCACCAGCACTGAGCAGCCAGACAGGAGGACCCCACACCCCCTCTCAACAGGAGCAGGGTGGGATCCTTTCTCAGATGCCAACGTTGGGAAAGACCTTTGCTAACCAGGCACTGTCTTCTCTTTCCTCAGTCAAACGCTCAGCTGCAGATAGAGATGATGATGATGCTGATAGAGGAGGCTGCCCTGGAGCTGCAGGAAAAGCTTCCATCCCATCCCCCAAACAGCAGGTTCCCTGGCAAAAAGCTGTGCCAGCGTCTTGTCAAGTGAGTAGGGACTCCCATCCCCATCTCCAGGTGCCTCGTGGGGAACACCCAGCAATGTCCCCTTGTCCTGAGAGCTCCTTGTGTCTGCAGAGCTGGGAATAGCCTGGACTTCAGACAGGATGTGGTCCTGGTGGCTGTGACACTCTCCATGTGAGCAGTGGAGTGTCCTCTTTTCCCCAGCACCGTGCTGAGCTTTGGACTGCTCAGCTCCCCACAGGTGTGGGGTTCTGTCCCTTGAGCTGAGGGGACCCAGTGCAGACCTTCAAGGCCTTCCAGACAGCACAAATTCTGTCCCTGCTGACTAGCTCTGAAAGAGACAACTCCCAGCTGATGTCTTGGTTCCAACTAACAGAGCACACTAAAGAAAAGGAGGAGGCAACTGCACATGTCAGCAAAGTCTTTAAAACTCAAAATCAGATGTCTTGAATGCTGGTGGGGTTGCAGGGCTTATCTAGGTGACTTGGTCTGTCTCTTTGCAGCATCATGATGCAGCACAAGCATGGGAGGCTTCAGTTCAGGAAGAAGATGCTCTGCAGAACAGATCATGTGATCTGGTTGCAGAGCAGTGAAGACTTCCTGTGAAGGCAAATCTTATTCCTAGGCCCCAAAGCAATTTCAGACTCAGGCTGTACACCAAGCTAAGCAGTTTCAGTGAGATCAGTGGAGTCCCAGTGTACTCACCTACACTGACTTTTCATGGGAGAGGAGCTGTGGCCAGTGTCCTTTTTAAACTAATTTTATTTTCACGTACCATTAGTAGCTGATAAAACCTGGGGCCTGCATTCCTCCTGAATTCCCAAAGTCATTGCCAGGTGGTCAGGCCACAGGTTTCATGGGCTTGAGCTGAGTTTTTACAGCAGTGAATAAAGAACTAGCCACTTGGTTTGTATCCCCCATCTACTTGGACATGTAGCCAGGCTGTGGTTTAACAAATGTCCTTATTCCTCCTTGCAGAGTTGAGCTGCCCGAATATGTCCTGGACATGGGCACTGTCCTTCAGGGTTACACTGAGAGACGCACTCTGGTGATCACCAACCCTGGGCAGATCCCAGTGTCCTTCCATATCAATGTATCTGCCCTGCAGAACACAGGTAAGCAGTGCTGGAGACACTTCCTGTGGGCTTGAAGGAGATGTCTCAGACAGATTATGTTAAGACACTGAACCTGGGGAGGTTTTTGAGCTTTTCTTTTCTCAGTGCCCCTGCTGGGAGCTTTAGAGGCAAAATTCTCCTGGCCAGTCCTGCCCAGGGACCTGGCCTGCCTGTGATTGCCCTGCACTGAAGTGCAGGGGCCAGATGAGCTCATCACTCTGGTCACCTCTCAGGATCTTCTGCCCTTGGCTCCGGAAATGAATGGCTAGGAAGCCTTTATTAAAGGTTGGCACTGGGTGCAGAACCCAAGGGGTTGTGCACAAAACAAACCCTGTTCCTACTGGACAGTACAAAGGAGGGGGAATTCAGCTTTGCCAGGCAACAGAGTGGGGGCGCCCATCCTTGTGAGAATCCCTAGGAAAACATTTGCTGGCTCTTGGTCTATGGATGCCATGCCATCCGGGTGCTATTGAAGTCATGGCAACAAGGTGAAAATAAAGCTCTGGTTGGTGCTTTCATCTTCTCCACTGTTTTCCCCCACCTGGGAGTACCATTTTTTAGTCTTAGATGTGATACTGGCTCGTTGTTTTTAGGGGTTTTTACCACTGAGTGGAATCCCATGAGCACTTGCTGTCATGTGCCATTTTCGAGGGGGGTAGTGGAGGTGGGCGTGGATACAAAAGTAGGTACTTGTAGCAGCCTGGGATCCAAGCCCTGGCTGCCACCAACTGACCCAAATAGGCAGTTCCAGAAGGAACAGCCTCTCCTGGTGTCTCAGGCAGGCTTCAGCCACAAAGTACCAATATGCAAGCAGTGCCTGGAGTTCAGGCGATCAACTCTTATAATGATTTCAGCTCCAAGTGATTTCAACTCGGCTTGCAAGGTACCTTTGGCCAGCACAGAGAAATGAGAGCGGAAGCGCTGTGTAGAGGTTTTGCAGGGTTCTTTATTGTCTTCTGCAAAGGGGAGTCCAGGGACAATAGCAATCCACTGAACTCGGTGAAAGTAGGGGGCTTTATAGGGAAGGTATGGCTTGACAGAATGACTGATGGTTTGGAGCTAAGGAAGTATGACCAATAGTGCTACAAGGAGATAAAGCAGGGCCCAAAGCAAAGAGAAGGGTCTCTAGCCTAGTCACCGTGACTAAGCAGTTCTTATCTAGGGGATAGTTCTCCAAGGAGGCCTTGTGAGGGGCTTTGCTCCCTCCACAGGTACTGGGACGGGGGAAAGGGACAAACAGCTAGGAGCACTAACATAAAACGTTAACAAGAAATAGTCAACACAAGCAACAGTTATGGTCAACTGGGTAGACACATCAACACAAGCAACAATAAATGAGTGGACACCTTGTTGAGAAAAACTTACGTCTGGGAATTTATTCCCCACAGCTTCCATGAGCATCAAGTCTCTCTGGCTGCTCTGTGAGCTTGTTTTGCGAACCAGCGGGGTCTGCTGTGTTTTGGAAGTGCTTTGGTTGGAGTTCACACTATCACAGCACTTGTATTCAGCCTTTATTGAGGAAACAGCCTGTGACATCCTCTGGTGGATCAAAAGAGGCCTTGAGGCAGGGCTGGGTTTCCATCACACAATGGCTCACTGTGTCTGAGGGGTGTTCAGGTGCACTCTTTTTTTGTCCAGGTCACACCATGGCATGGGGTTTTTCCCAGACCTCTCAGCCAGGACACCTGTAAGGCCTTAAAGTGCTTATGACACGTTTTGTGTTTCTTGTATATCTCAGCTGCTTTGTTTTCATCTGTTCAAGGTTTCAGAGTGAATCTGGACCAGATGCAGGGCCTGCCCCACAACCAGACCAGAATGCTTGAAGTGTGCTTTGAAAGCACCCGCTGGCTACGGGGTGATGTGGATGTGCTGCTGCCCATAGAGGTACCAGAGCTCTTGGGGCACGCAGCAGGCTGGGCACAGCAGCAGATGTCACCTGCACCCTCCGCTGACTTCTCTGTCCTTCTCCAGGTGGCAAAAGGCCCCACGTATAACATCCGCCTCCATGCCACTGTGTTGGAACTGTCACTCACCCTTTCCAAGAACATGCTGCAGTTCTCTGATATCCATGTTGGGCAGTGCCAGATTGAGACAGTCCAGTTCTACAACTGGTTCCAGATACCCTGCGAGTGGTTCATTACTGCCATCAAGCCTGTCAGGAAGGTAAAGCACAGGCGACGTCAAGCATGTAACTTTTTGGATGGGTTTTCTTTGTGTCTCTTGCCCTTTCTGCTCCTGTGGCTGCCTGAGCACTTGGATCTACAGTGTGTCTGAGGAAGCTTCTGAGGGTCTAGATCAAGACTGTTTTGCCTGGACCTGTTCCATTATCTGATGCTTTGCTTCTCTGCCATCTTCACCCCT
Organism: Cinclus cinclus; assembly: GCF_963662255.1. NCBI lineage: Eukaryota > Metazoa > Chordata > Aves > Passeriformes > Cinclidae > Cinclus > Cinclus cinclus. Next base: position 22,648,814 of record NC_085056.1, on the reverse strand, counting down.
TCCTCCTCCTCTCAGGACAGTAGTTCCCTATCTGCCTGCCCAGTTCACAGGTTTTTGCTGCAGCTCCAGGCTATGGGGGCCACACTTGGTTTGGCTGTGGGTACTCTCAGCACAGTATCATCAGTGTCTCAGAGCACTACAGGAACTGAGGCTCTGTCCTCACACACTGAGGAGACCTCACACGATTGGTTTCTGTGCCCAGGACAATCAACGCAAACGCATTACACCAGCCATGCGTCAGAAGCAGCAGGTGCTGGAGGATGAGCCCTGTCCCTTTGAAGTGACGCCCTCCAAAGGAACCCTCAATCCAGGAAGGTGGCAGAACTTACAAATCCAGTTTACACCCAAGCAGGAGGTGAGATTGGCAGGTGTCAGCCCAGGAGGCCTGTCAGGGCTATCTGGAAATGAGGGCCTGGTGCAGAGGTATGAGCTCTGCCTTCACAGGGAGCTTTCTGCGAGCCCCGTTCTCAGCATGGCTCAGTTCACCCCAAGAGTACTCCTGCGAGATGTGCTTCGAAATGCCCACAGGGAGCTTGCACAGAGAGAGAGCATCAGGGCTCTGTGGCTGCCTCCTGGCACAAGGAGGGGGATGTGCCCAACTCCCCTTGTGCCTCCCTCTTGCCTGGCTGTATTTGCAGCTGCACGCTTGCAGAGGACAGTCCTGGAATGGCCAGTCTAGGCTCGTCCTGCTGCAGAACTGACAGACAAAACAGTCACCAGACACCTGGGCACAGCAGGACAGTCACCTGTACTGGTGTGCTGCCAGCAGTCCCTGGGGCTCTAGCCTGCCTGCTCATTCCTATGCAGCTGGAATTCAACTTAAAGGATGGAGTATTCCCAAGAGCAGTTTTCCTGTGGCTGCTGGCTCTTGGAAACTGACAGTGTGTACCAGTATGGACACAAGTGCTTCTGTGCCCGCTAACAGTCGCAGGGGTCTTTAATTGCTTGAGAGATGTAACCATCTTGTGTCTGGCTATGACCAGAGCCAGACACTAAGCAGAGAAGATGACCCTTATTTCTAGCCAGTGAGAGCTCATTTGCTTCTCTCCTGGAGCTGGTGTTTGCCTGACTTGGCAGTGCCAGGACTGTGTCTGGACACTGTAACCCCGAGGGCCCTTCTCATGAGCACTGCACTGCTGCATGACTAGGTGAAAACACCTGACAGTCCATTGTACTTCCATCTGATACCCAAACACCCAGTTAGAATGCACACCAGGATTCATCCCAGTTATTCAGACCCAGGACACAAACACTGTAGTATCTAGCATAAGTAAATACCTGGTTTCCATTCACCTTGGAGGGGCTGATAACACCCTGACCTTGGGGCAAATGTTGTATTTGGAGTCCTGTCACCTGGGACTCCATGGATGAGTTTTCTTCCCTTTTCTCTTTTCAGAGGTCTTACAAGAATGAGCTGAAGCTTAACGTTTGTGGAAGCATCAATCATTTAAAGCTGCACCTCTCAGGACAAGGTCTAGAGCCACGGTTGGAGTTCAGCCCCCCAGCACTCAGGATGGGATGGGTGCTGGTGGACAGTGATGGGGTGGATGCCACAGTGGTGGTGAAGAACCCATGCAACTTCCCTGTTGAGTTTTACTCACTGGATTTTGATGAGCAGTACCTTGAGGAGGAGAAGGTGAGAAGGCAGGTCTGGTCCCCATTGTACATGCTGCCCAAGCTTCACAGCACTCCAGCATTCCCAGGCTTGTGCCAGGGAGATGGATGCAATCCCCAGGGCAAAGCCAGCTCTGTTGATGTGCTGTGGGAGGACTTAAATAGTTTGAGTTGTTGGGAGGAGGGGAGGAGACAGAAAATGGGTTTGTTGAGTGTGTGTGATGAAAGGCAAGAAAAGGAATCTTTGCGTATGGTTTCTGTTCCCTACATGCACAGATCCTGCGGATAGCAGTGGGGTCTGAGTACCAAAAGAACTTCCTAATGCCTCCACGCACCGTGGGTGGGACGCTGCCCTCAGAGGTGCTGGAGTACTATGAAGCACAGAAGAGGCTGAAAGCTCAACAGGCAGAGCTGAAGGCTAGGGAAGAGGCCAAGGCAATGGACAAGGCAGCACCAGGTCAGAAAAACAGTGAGGGTTTGTCAGTGTCTGTCTTGAGTGTGGTCACAGCAGGGAGTCCAGCCCATACACCCTGAACTGTCTGTCACCTTGTTCTCCAGGGAAAGCCCATGCTTTTAGCAGCTGCCTGTTCCCCAGCTTGGTGGAGGAACTCTTGGGTGAAGGACTGTGGCATCCTCTCCCAACCCTGAATGTAGCCAAAGCAAGCTCATAGTTACCTGCCATAGACTGGGAAAATAATCAGGATATTCCCTTGTGTCCCTTAGCCACAAAGACTAGGATTGGATGAGTTCTTCAGCCAGTAGGACCAGGTCTAATATCCCTGGCTCTTTTATATTTGCACCTTCCTAGCAACAAAAGAACAAGCTCATGTTGCTTTCACCAAGTCTCCTTTCATGGGATCTGAGGAGATGGGGAGGATGATGAGGATCAAAGGAGGGCGGGAGGCTGACTTTCCCCCCTGGTTTTGCACTGCAGCATATCATGGGGCTGTCACACCCTCTCCTGAGCCCATGGTGGAAGTGACTGGGAGCCCTATCTCTCAGGCTGTCATGCGCCACCTGGGCATCGACCCATCTTCAGAGAGTTGTGAAGCACAGCAGGACAGAGGGATTGTTGTTATTGTCCATGGGCCACCCCGGGCAGGTATGTGAGCTGCAGCCCTGGGCTGCAGGGAGAGGGGCAGGCAGGAGGAACACATCCTGGTGGACCATGGTGCTTAAGGCAAAGTCCTCAGCTGAACAGGAGGTGGAGATGATCCTCTTGGCTCTAGAATTCAGAGCTTGTACCCACACTCCAGCTGCCTCCCTCATGGCCTCCCCAGAGGGACACTTGCTTTCCCACTGTCCCTTTAACTTTGAAATCTTGTTCGAGGTTCTTCCAGGGCCTCTCCCTGTAATGCCTCATATGCAAGTGTCACCAAGCAGTCCTCCTCTCTCTCAGGAAAGACAGAGATAGTGGCGGCCCTGTGTCACTATTATGACACTGCTCACTTGTCCATTGACACCATGGTGAAAGAGGCCATCGCCAATGATCAGAGCCAAGCAGGGCGCCGCGCCCGGGAGCTTTGCACCAAGGCTGCCATGGAGCTGAAAGGCGAAGACCAAGATGATGCTGGTAAGGAGAAATGCTGGACCCAGAGCCAGTGCTTGAGAAACCTACCATAACTGTCCACTTCTGCTTACTCAGAGCAGCACCTTTTCAGTCCTTGGGTCTCTTAGGGAACATGGGTGAAGTGCATCTCTGGCTTGTCTAAAAAAAAAGAAATAAATTTTAAGGGCTCAGTCAGGGGTTCTTTTATAACCCCTTTGCTGCCGTTCTTGGTACATACTTGGTACATGTTCATTTTTGTAGGGATGGTGAAGCACTTCTGTCCCTTTCCCAAATATTTTTTATTTCCTCTAAGCTGAATCGAGCTTGCTCCTCATGGGCAGCAGGCAGAACTGCTGCCCACTTTAACAAGGAAAAAGCCTTCTGAAGTGGCTCATTAAGCACAAGAGGACTGATTATGAGTGTAACCTCACAGATGAGAGGAAGGGAAGGACAAGCTCCCAGAGGAATTTCCAATGAGAGACATGTTACAGATGAGCTCTTTTCTCCAGAGATTTACCTATGCCCACTGTCAGGGCACACAGCTCATGCATGCTGGGCTGTTCTACGTGTAAGACAGAAGACTTTAATGAAACTTACTGGGAAATTGGTACCCTGAGCTCTGCAGGGTGAGGCAGACCTGTCTCAGTGCAAGGGGGAAGTTTTGCATTGCTCAGTTTTGAATCTGGCTGGGTTGGGAGCTGGTGGAAGGAAGAAGAGTCTGGGTTCCAGCTGGGATTTTCCCACAAGGAAGATTTCATTTCAGTGGAGACAGGTGATGCAAGTGGGGTAGGGCTGCAGGTCCCCACATGAGAATGCAGGATGGGTGCAGTGTATGGAAAAATGGTCCTGAAGGACAAATCTTTGGCTTGATCTGCAGGGGAGCTGCTGTGCAAGAGTGTCACCTGCATGCACAGTTGTTAGGAGGGACATAGTGCTGGCTTTAAAATCAAATACGGGATGGCATGTTTTACCATGCTGGTAGGAGAAGGAGGGAAGGAGCTGCTTCTGGGAAACCGTGCTGCCAGTGCCCGGCAGACTGGGGAAAAAGTGCCACATTTCTTCAAGTGCCCAAGGTTACGCCCATTGTGGGGAAAGGTACCTAATTGTTTTTCAAAGCCCCCCGAACCATCTGTCCCCTATGCAGGTAAAAAGCTTACTGCTCGGACCAAGAATAAACAAGCCTCTGAAGAAAAAATCATCAAGAAGAATGCCAAAGGCAAGAACATTCCAGCACAAAAGAAAAAGGAGCCAGCCAGCAAATCCAACAAAAAGGTAAACACAATCTGCTCTGGTTGATGTCTGGGACCTTTGCATTGTTTTTGAGATGGGCAGGGGCTGCTTACCGTGGAGGCTGTGTGCCAGCCAGGGCCTGTTATGTGGGTCCATAGTGCCAAGCCCAGCTGGCAGGCTGGGTATGACTTGAGCTGGGAATGTGCTCTGGCAGACAGCTATACTGGTTCTAAGTGGTTTGCTGGTGAAGTGCAGTCCTGGCTAGTATGGCTGCAGGCAGTGAATAAAGTGCTGGAAGGCTGCACTGGGGGCTTGCAAGCTTGGGTCTCTGCTGGCCAAGGCATGGACCCTCCAGGACCATCCCCTGGAGCCTCACATACTGCACTGCAGGGTTGTTCTACTCTCCACTAGTGAGGAACCCCAGCTGCAAGCCCAGCAGTGGGAATTGTTCAGGGCTTTCCACCATGGTTTATTTTCCTAACAATGCTCCACATTACAGTTCACAGTTTCCACTGCTCCTGCACCACAACAGCTGAACATCGTCAGCAGTCATGGGGAAAAGCTGAACTGCTTGAGCTGTGTGCTGCCCGAGGACCTGCTGGTGGACATCCTATGTGAGAGGCTGAAGGTGTGTGGGGTGGGGGAAAAGGAGACATTCCTGCTCTGGAGAGACAGGCAGAGGGGTATGACTTGGAGAGGAGGAGGAGGAGGAGGTCCGTACGTGCTGTTGGAGGATTCTGGACTGTGTGCAGGGAACCTTGGGGGAAGCTGCAGATGCCCCTAGTTGGCAGAGCCTAAGGACAGATCCAAGCTGTTCTTAGCTAATGCCCTTTGAACAAGGATAGCTGGTGCCCTGTGACATATCTTTACTGTCCAGCTGTGAGCCTCCTGCGTGCAATGGCTGACTTGCTCTTCCCTTTATTCGCAGCATGAAGACTGCTCCAAGGGAGTGGTCTTTGATGGCTTGGAGAGCCTCTTCACAAGCAGCCTGGAATCTTCTCTGCTCTGTGTATTCAAAGCTGTTACCAATCATCTTCATATCTACATAGTGAACCTGCATCAGGATTGTGCTTCTTGGATAACCAAGGAGGAAGATGAAAGAAAGAGGAGGGACGCTAAAAGAGAGAAGGAAGGTAAGATATCTCCCTCCCTCTCAAATCTTTCTCAAGCCCTCGACCTTATCTCTGCGTATCTGGGTTTGCAGCAGAGCTTGTAAGAAACATTTTTATTAATCTTTCCACCTTCTGCCTCAGCATAACCAGAACTCAGAGTTGCAGATCTGAGGTTTTACGACTCACCCTAATCTCTAACATTAAAGTTTGGGCACAAGTGCAAACTGCTGTAGCTCAGTGACAAATGACTGTCCTCAGCCTTGGTGCGCTTAAGCCAGGCAAAGCACAGGAACTCACTGCCCAGCCATAGTTTGGGTGATTGTTTGAATTTTGGAGCAGGGTTATGAGCTCCCCAACATCTCCTGGTATGATAGGTTGGGTTGGGAAAAGCTGTGAATCCTTGCGGCTGACCCAGAGCACCCAGCTCTGCTTCTGGTCACTCATGGTTTCTCCTCTGGTTTGTGCTAAAGAATTGCAACGGACAAAAGCTTTTCAGAGGAACATGCAACGTATCTTGAAAATGGATGAGGATGAGTATTATGCCCTCCCTGAGGAGAAGCAAGCTCTAGTGGATAAAATAATACAGGGAAGAAAGCATCTACGGAGGGAGAGGTGAGTAAGCCCTCCATGGGTTACTGCTTAGAGTAGTGTCCCTGGAAGGTTTCCCTGCTCCAAGGCCTCTGAGCTCAGTTTGATAGCAAAGGCAAGAAGCAGCACAGGGATGGCCACTCTTAGCTCCCTGGCTCCCAAGAGAGGAAAGACCTTCTTCTACTGAGATAGAATATCTTCTCTATTTTAGTGGTGAGCTCTGCCAGTATAGATGCTGCCTGCAGGGAGCTGGGCTCAGGGCTTGCCTGTAGAAGTGTATTTAAGTCTATGGTGTTGATTTGCACTTTATTCATCATCTCCCTTCTTCACCAAAACAGTGGGATTGTGGTATGGGCAGGTGTGGGGCACAGACAAACCCTTGGTTTGGGTCCTGGTCCTGCTACAGATGAAATCCTTGCAATGCTGACCTGCCAAGGTTCTCCTTATGGTGGGACACCACCCATAAAAGCCCATGTCCTTTAGGCTCCCCTGAAACTGCAGAAGTAGGCAAGCTCTGCTCCAGCAAGGCAGCCCAGCTCAGGACAAACAGGAAAAGTGTGGAGCTGGGAGGTGAGGCTGCTTAAAGCAAGCCTGTGTATCAGGACTTCTTTCAGCTCAGGCTGAAGTTGGTTTCATGGGGAGGAGACAGACGAGGCTGCTTCAAATTGTTTCCATGGCAGATAGCACAAGTTTGCCTTGGTTACAGCTGGGTTCCAGCAGGAAATCTGGCTGACAAGAGCCTGTCTTGCAGGAGAAGAGTTCCTGCAGCCTTTGCTTTCTGACTGATAGGATTATTCTCATTAAGGAGCAGGCTATGTCCAGGGAGAAGGGGGCTGCATGAATCGAGTAAGAATTGTAGGGAGGGACAAGCAGATGTTAGCAATTTGTGAAGTGGTTTAAACTGGGAAATCAAGAGACGAAGGGCGCTTTCAGTCATCAGTGCAGAGAGCTGGTGGATCAGCCTTTGGCAGTGGGCTGGAGGTGTCTGGGTGTGCCTTAAGAGGGAGGTTGCACAGTCGAGACCTTACAATGGCAATGCTTAGGTTTGGCTGGTCCTGGAGGTCCCCTTCCACAGTTCACTTGGGGTGTTCCCAACCTCTGTGGGTTGAGGAAAATTCAGGGAAATGGTCTCATGGTTATGCCTGGCCTCAGGGTCAAGGAATAAACTGCAGGGCCAGCCAGGACTAGTGAGCCCAGGCTTGTGGTGGTGACTCTCAGAGATGTTTTCTATTTTGTTTGCTGAAGGGAGATGAAGCAGCTGGCTCAAAAGCTTGAGGAGGAGGCAAAAGCCTTAGAGGAAGAAGAGAAGTGGAAGGAGGAAGAGAGGCAGAAGGAGGAAGAGAAGCAGAAGAAGGAAAAGAAGGGTGTCTCCTTGGGGAAGCAGTCTGCGAAACCAGAGAAGAAGGAAACCAAAGCCCTGGAGAAGAAGGAAACCAAAATCCCAGAGAAGAAGGAAATCAAATCTCCAGGGAGGAAGGAGACCAAAAGCCCAGAGAAGGGGGAACCCAAAGCCCCAGAGAAGAAGGAGACCAAAAACCTAGAGGAAAAGATAACCAAAATCCTAGAGGATATGATAACCAAAATCCTAGAGGAGGAAACTGAAATCCTAGAGGAGCGTATATACAAAGGCCAAAAGATATGGGAAATCACAGAAAAGGAGGAAACCGAATCCCCAGAAAAGGAGGAAACGGAATCCACAGAAAAGGAGGAAACAGAATCCACAGAAAAGGAGGAACCCAAAGCCCCAGAGAAGGGGGAACCCAAAGCCCCAAAGGGGGAACCCAGAGCCCCAAAGAAGTGGGATACCAAAGCCCCTGGGAAGGGTGAACCCAAAGCCCCAAAGAAGGGGGAACCCAAATCCCCAAAGAAGGGGGATACCAAAGCCCCTGAGAAGGGTGAACCCAAAGCCCCAAAGAAGGGGGAACCCAAATCCCCAAAGAAGGGGGATACCAAAGCCCCTGGGAAGGGTGAACCCAAAGCCCCAAAGAAGGGGAAACCCAAACCCCCAAAGAAGTGGGAATCCAAATCCCCAAAGAAGGGGGATACCAAAGACCCAAAGAAGGATGAACCCAAAGCCCCAGAGAAGGGAGAACCCAAATCCCCTGAGAAGGGTGAACCCAAAGCCCCAGAGAAGAGGGATACCAAATCCTTAGAGAAGGGCGAACCCAAAGCCTCAGAGAAGGATGAACCCAAAACCCCTAAGAAGGATGAACCCAAAGCCCCAGAGAAGGAGGAACCCAAAGAACCCAAAGCCCCTGAGAAGGGTGAACCCAAAGCCCCTGAGAAGGGTGAACCCAAAGCCCAAGAGAAGGAAGAACCCAAATCCCCAGAAAAGGGGGAACTCAAGGACGTAGAGAAGGGGCAGCCCAAAGCCCCTGACAAGCAGGATATCAAAGCCCCTAGGATAGGGGAAACCAAAGCCCCTGACAAGGGGGAAGCCGAAATCCCAGAGTACCCAGCTGAGATGGATAAGAACTTGATCCAGAGGTTTCAAATCTATGAGTCATCGCAGCAGGACCTCACACAGCTTTTCTCCTACGGTGACAAGGTTCAGGGTTCTGTGCAGTTACCCGTGATCCAAAACAGAAATACGTCCCTGCCTTCAGCTGAAAACAAAGGTCAGAAGACCTATAAGTCTCAGGAGAAGGTGGAGAAGAATCCTGAACAAAAAGGTGGAGGCCAAAGAAGTCTTCAGTCATCTCAGCTGGAGACACAAAGCGAGGTTGCAGAAGGGGCAGTCAGAGATGAGCATGTCAGGGTGCGGTGCTTGGACATCCAGGTCACAAATCCGAAGGCCATGATTAGGGAGATCCTGAGGGATGGGAGGCTGCCAACAAAAGATGAGGTAAAACCTTGCAAGGCTCAGATTTTGAGCATGCTGTGGTCTTGGGTCCTGGAGTATTGTGTCCCCCCAGGTGACAATGGCACAGAGCCTTGTCCAGGCCCCTGATGATGTTCCACAACGACTCCGTAGCATCTGTGTGGATGGGGAGGTTATCACCATCCATCCCTCAGTGGGCAGAAAGTGGGAGTGCTCTGTGTACAAGTATCCCATCTGTTCAGAGTTTCCCAGCCTGGAAATCATTAGAAATGGTCCCAGAACAGGGCAGCTCATGGTCATTGTTTTCTTCAGCTGAGTCACTTGGGAGAGGTTTCTGTCCCAGTCCTGCTTGTAGCTCTTGCCTCTGCTCTGGAGCCTGCTCACCCCACTGGGCATAACAAAGCAAAGCACTTGCACTTCATATAAATGAAAAACCCCATTGCTAAAAGATCAGTGCCTTTAAAGAGGATGAAGGTAAGAGAAGTATAAACAGGACTTTCTGTTTTAGATGCTGAGACATCTGGGACTGCATCCCGAAGGGCCTCCCCTGCCCCCTGCTGCTGTCTTCTCCGTAGTCAACTACCCAGAGGAGCGGTTGGGTTCTGCAGAGTGTGTGAAGCCCTTCACCATTGTTGCACCAGAAGGTGCTGCTATGGAAGACAATCGGGTGGGTGCTCCAGTGGTGCTGGCACTGAAGGTGCCAGGGCAGGGACCAGGCTAGATGGGGGCATGGGGGACAGGTTGGATGGAGAAGGATCATTGTGGAGAGGTAGTGAAGATGTGATGGGGCTCCATGTCTGCAGGTCTCCTTTCTGTCAGGGATAGGACAGAAGAGAGAGCTCTGCAGGAGACAGAGCAGTTCTGTAACACAAGGGGAAAAAAAATCACTTAAAACCATCAACTTCTTTGAGGAGAGGGTCCTGAGTGAGAAGGGGTGTCCCAAGCAAAACAAACACCAATAAGGAAGACAGGTCCATGGGCAGGTGGACTTATTTATTTATTCTCCCTTCCATTGGCTGACAAACTCCTGCTTTGCTTTCCAGGATGGGGATGTCTTAGGGCTCACTTCTTCCTCCCTTTTCTCTCTCCCCTTAGGCCAAGGCCCCAGATGCCAGGGGCAGTTCTGCCGAGGGCCAACCGAAGTCACATAAAGCAGCCAGCAGAGACAACTCTCCAAAGGAGAACCAGGTGTCCACACACAGAGCAGAAAGTCCCCAGGATTCCTCTGCAACAAGATCCAAAAGTGTGCTGAAAAGAGCCTCAACCCCCACAGAATTCCACAGGTGAGCCACATGGGAAGAGGTGATGCCTCTGCTTCTTGGTCCTCTTGCCAAACAAGGTCCGTCATCCCCAGCTCCACAGTGACCCTGTGCCAGTGCCTCCACGGGATGGCCAGTGCACCCTCCTTGTTTCATTTGCTCCTTAGCAATGTCTGAAGCCTCCTCTTTAATTGCCAGGCTGAAACGGTACCGATGGATAGTGCCTGACCACGGTGAGGTGGAACTGAAGGTCCACTTCTCCACCAAAAGGCCAGGGAAGTTTGAGCACACGCTGAGGTTTGAGCTCGTGGAGACAAAGCGCCAGTACGAGCTGCCCTGCAGTGGCACGGGCGTGTACCCCAGCATCAGCCAGAACCCGCGGTAAGGCTGGCCCTTGGCAGCCTCCCACACTGCTGCCCCCTGAACTCACAGCCAGGGCTGCCCCTTGGTGCTTCTGGCCTGGGCAGGTGGTGCTGCTTGAGGTCACCCAGCATCTCTTCCTGTGCTGGGAGCTGGGAAGGCAGATGGTACCTCAACCACCAGGAAGGGTTATGGCTTTCTGACTACATTTCCTATTTAGAGCATCTCGTAATTCCTTCTTCCCCACTTTCTCTGCCCAGGCTGGTGTTTCCACAGTGGAGGGAGACCATGGAGGCAGATGAAATCATCTTCAAGGAATATGTTGAGAGCACAAAGCAATTCCACTTTGGACCTCTGCTGTGTGGGAAATCAAGAGAGTGGTATGTGCTCCCTGCTGGGCCTTGTTCTTTCCTGGACATGCTTGGAGAGACATGCTGTCCTGCTGGCACAATCCAGGGCAGTCCCCAGCAGAGTCCTGGGAGACACATGGGTTTGAAGGACCACAGATGTATGAACTTGAGCAGATAAGAGGCAAATGGGCCTTGGAGGAGCTGCTCTGCCTACCCGGTGGGTGTCTTGGTGGCCGCCTTGGTGGCCAGAGCCGCATGCTGCTTCCAGACCAAAGGAGACTTGGGGGGCAACTTCTGTCCCCCTCCACATCTCAGCTTCACCCTGTAGGGAATGAACTGTATGGTGGTTTTAGAGGTGCTTTGAGCTCTGCAGGTAGCCTGACCGAGCAATTACTCTGTAGATGGTTCTGTAAACCTTTCATTTAATCTGTAACTATTAAATAAGATTTTATGGTTGACCTGCCAATGGGTGTCAGGGGGAATGTACAGCAGGAATTACATTTTCCTGTGACGACATTGCATCCTCACTGCTAGGTAAAGTCTGCCTAAACACGCTGTCACTGAAGCTGTTGTGTATTTCTACTTTTACCGTCACTTGTTTTTTTAATAATATTTAATATTTAGTTCTTCTCTCCACGAGAGCTCTGGAGGGCTAGGTCTATTTTGGCAACCCAAGAAAATGAAACTGAAATAGTTTAAAGAAACAGATAATCTTTAGCCAGGTTGATCGATGTTCTGGGATTTCTGTTTGCTTCTTTAACCCTTTCACTCCAAAGTAATTTCCACACCTGAGAGAAGGGTCGTTTGTTATCCTTTTGCATTCCTCTTGGGAAGTGATGCTTTATATTTTTTCTCAGACTTTGAGCTAACCCATGAAATCCAAAGCAGTTTCATGAATTTATGAAAGAGATTAGCTAAACTCTTTATCCAAAAGCCTTTCTTTATACCCTGCAGGGAAGGCACCCCAAGAAGGGGAAAGAACCCATGTGCCTGGTGTACTGTTGTTTTTCCAGGCACCTTTGAATTTCCCTTATATCAAAAACTCTTGAAGTGGCCTGAGCATCATCAGGCTTCTGGGGTGGAGGCACCAAGACCAGGGGAAGGCATCAAGGCAAGGCAAAGATGAGCACACAGCTACACCTCTGACTGGGATCCATTTCCCTCACTTGTTTGTTAGAACTGGGTCTTCCAGCACCTCTTCTTCAGGTGCACATGGTGCTCTCCTGACATGTGGCAAAGGCAACAGTCTCCTCTGCAGACTTTTCCCCTTTTGTGGACAGGTACAAGGCCCAGAACTGTTCCAGCAACTTGGAGAATTTAACCATCCTCAACAACTCCCCCATGGATGTAGAGATCCAGTTCTCCTTTGAGAATGATGGGAAAGCAGAGACATTCCTTTTGGACCCTCCCAGCATGACACTAAAACCAAAGGAGAAGCAGGTAGGAGGAGGGCAGGTAGAGCTGGCACTGTACAAGTGCCCAGGAGCTGCTCCTCCTGCTCACACACAGTGCTCTTTCTATTTCTTTCTGTGGGGCCGGGTCTAGGAGCTGACCATTTGGGCATACCCCACTTCCCCTGGCTTCCTGGAAGACAAACTCATCTGCTGCATTGAGAAGAACCCAGACCCAGTGGTTTTCAGCCTGTGCTGCCATGGGGTGCACGTGATGCTGGAGGTCAGCCCCCTGGAGCTGTCTTTTGACAAGCTGCTTCTGCACAGGTCAGTCATCCCACAAACACTCCAAGACTTGTGACAAAGAGAAAATGTTTGACCTGGTTTCCAGGGCATGGATGGAGCTGCTGCAAGTTGCATTCAGTGGTGAGGCTGGTGTGACCGTCCAGCAGCTGATGCCAAGTGCCTTCCTGTCTCTGCAGGACTGACAGCAGGACCTTGGTCCTGAAAAACAACACCCTACTGCCCATGGCCTGGCAGCTCACTGGGCTGGATGACCTTGTTGAGGCCTTCTCCTTGTCACAAGATAACGGCATCATTGATCCCCGCTCAGAGTTTGAAGTGACCCTGAATTTCAAGGCCAAGCAGATTGGCAGCATTAAGAAGACCCTGCGACTAGAGGTGAGAGGGACTGGGCCCTGCCCTGCAGCTGTGTGCTCTTAGGGATGGACTCAGGAAGAGCTGCACCTGACAGATTCAAGGGTGCTGTGACCCCAACCTCTGCCTCTACACAGCGTTTGCCAGGACGTGCAGTGCATCCACATCCCCCCAGATAACCAGACACTGCATCCTGAGCCTGTACCACAACCACTTTGTCCCTGTGAGTGGTTGAAGGCTGTTGTTTGGTTGTACAGACTGCAGTGTTATCTCTACATTCCTCTTGGACTTTGTCTGAACCTCTTGCATACTGCAACAAACTCTCCCGCTGGGATTTTGTTCCCCGTGGTTTAGGGGCTGCGTTTCAGAGAGGGTGCTAGGTGATTGGAGAGGCATGTCAATGCCATCTGCTCTGAGACACCTCACAGTTCTTGTGGTTGTTCTTACATCCCTGTGCCTCTCAAGGATGCTTTGGCAGCAGCATTCCCTGCTTCAGGAATAAAGAATTGGGCTGATAGGGCTTTTTACTGCAGCAGAATCCCCACTGTGGCAACCCATGAGATAAACAGGTTAACAAAGTTTGTGAGTCCAGCAACACTTGTGAAGCCAGGGAGACCACAGAGGAAGCAGCCAGCAGAGACAAGGACTTACAGGCTGTCTACCAAAAGAATCATCTGAACAATGTTTGTTTCTTGCTGTCTCAGGTTTCCGATACAGAAAACATCCTGGGGATTGTTCAGGCTGAAAACATTGAAATCTCTGCAGAGGTCTACGACATTTCTCTGAGTCTTGACATGCCTGAAGGTCAGTGGATGCCTCCCAAACAAATCAGTCCAGATGCACTTCATTAACTTGGGAGGTGGGCAGCCAAAGCACTGGGATGGGATGGGATGGGATGGGATGGGATGGGATGGGATGGGATGGGATGGGATGGGATGGGATGGGATGGGATGGGATGGGATGGGATGGGATGGATACATAAAGCACATACCCTGCAAGCTGCATGGAATAAAGCATTGTCAGGGCACTGACAGCTTTAAGTCTCTCCCCTCTGGACTTCGAAGTGTGCAGCTTAATTGGATTTAGAGGCTTTGAAACAACAGTGATGTGAACAGGTAATTGGCAATTTCCACAGGCTCAGCACAGCATACAAAGTAATAGGATTTGTGCTTGGAAGTGAGGAAATGGAAGCTGAGCTCCTTAGGTACTAAACATGCAGATATTTTGAGTGAGAAAGCAGACAAGTAGCTGGAAAACACTTTCGAGAAAACACTTTCAACACTTTCAGATGCTTGCTGAAAAGTGTTTTGTGTCAAGACCTCCATGTAGCTTGTGACCTGGTGTATTCTGCAGCAGCTCACAAATACCGTGTTTGACCTTGTTCTGCGGGTTTTCTGCAGGTCCAGATGGAAGCTTGGAATTTGGAACCATTCATGTCCTGGATAATGTGAAGAAAGTCCTGACTCTAAAGAACAAAGGGATGTACAACATTGAGTACTGGTGAGTCCAGCTGCCTGGTAGTGAACATTTCCAGGGGTTGCCAGGCCTGCCTTCTGCCTCTGTCAATGGCTAGAACGTGCTTCCATGCTTGCTACCTCTTGATAAATACAAAACCTGGGCTCTCTAAACTCAGCTATTTTCCCAGAGAATCCAGCCACAAACCAGCAGTTCTTCACAACTCAGCAGGAATCCAGAGGAGAGCCCTAGAAATTTCAGCCACTGAAATGCTGAGATTCATTGCCTTTCTCTGATGGTCACTTCCTTTCTCTTTCTGAGACTCTGTAAAGGAGTGAATGAAAAATTTCAGTCTCAGGGTTTCTTGCAGTAACCTTGTGATTATCTGCAGTCTCTGTCAAGATCCAGAAGTCCCTGAGCAGTGTTGGACTCTCCTTTTTGTTTTCTGGTCCTATGCGAATTCCTGGCTGTGCTGGTGGCAAATATACTTTAACTGCAGAGATCTCCATTCCTTCCCTTTCTCCCCTTCAGTTTCGTGCTGAAGGGTATAGGTCCCAGGATGCAAGATTTGGCATCCCACTTCACTATTGAGCCTCAGTCGGGCATGCTGATTGCCTCCAAGCCTGGTGTGAATATTGAGATGGTCTTCCACCCCACAAGGGAAATGCTCCTCAAGAACAAACCCATCCTGTACTGCCAGGTGAGCCCCCTGGGCCAGGCTCTGTTATCACACGGTGTTTTGGGAGCATTAACAGGATAGGTATCTAAAGGAAGGAAGGCTTTAACTGGAGAATCCTCTCTCCTACATACACAAAGTCTTTCAAAACCATTGGGAGGCTTCCTAAGTGGAGCTGAGAATCTGACTCTGGAGGAGATGCTTAAACAGGGAGTGGTAAACTGATGGAGGCCTGGGGTGGAGGCTGGCGACTGGGGTAGAGCAAGCTGGCCTCTTGGCTTTGTTTACCACCCCTTCCTGTGCACACAGGTGACAGATGCCAGCTCAGGGGAAGGAAGCCAGACTGTTGCCACCATCCCAGTGAGGGTGACAGCGAAAGCTGTGTACAGCAAGTACAGTATTGAGCCTGCCTCACCCATCAACTTTGGGGCCATGCTCAAGGGCACCAAGAAGACCCAGACTGTCATGCTGGAGAACAGAGGCATGCTCAACTTCAAATTCCACATCCTACAAGCACCCGAGGATGCATCTGTATTGGAAAGCAAAAGGTATGAGAAGCCCTGCACCACCCTTCCTGTCTGAGGAGGCACCACCCCATGGCTGGTATGTGGCAGGCAGCCAGGAGACCTGGGCTATCATCCATCTGCATCCCTGGCTTGGGGAGAGGGAGCAAAACATCACCTTGGTGTCCCCATGTGTACTATGAAGCTGGTGATAGACCTGCTCTGTCCAGCACTGGATGCTGCAGGCTGCTCTCTGGGAGCCATCAGCAGCAGGAAGGCTTTCCTCTGTGGGGAGGAAAGCCAGCTTTGACCTCAGAGAAAGGCAGGGGAGCTCAGCATGACAGACACCTCTGCTTTCTCCACAGTTCAAACCAAGGGGAATCTGCTGTATTGGCTACAAAGCTGAAATCAAGCTCCTCACAGGTGGGTGACTCCTGCTCCCCAGCAGTGCTGCTGCAGGGGATGTGAGAACATGCTGCTGTGCCCAGGCTGGGGGCTGATCACCACAGGGTGGGATGTAGTCTGCAGGATGGAGTCCAGGATGTGCTCAGTCCCACTGACAGTCCTGTACTCTGGCTCAGACCTGGAGCTGTGGGGTCAACAGAGGGGAGCAGGTCCTGTGTTTGACAGCTGCTAGCCAGCATAGGTGTGTGAACACCACAGAAGCAAAAACATCCCCCACTAAACTCCCAGTCCACAGAGCTCAGAACACATTGCTTTTTCTTCTTCCCAGTTCCTTAGCTCTCTCCCATCATTTCTCACAGCCATTTCTACTGTCCTGTGTTACCTCTGGAGGTTGAAGGATCACAGCTACCACCTTCATTCTTTACACACAAACTCCTTTCTCTCTGTCACTTGTGACAGGCTTGCAGCTCCTCTTGGCTGGTTGGTCTCAGCCTGGAGCTGCCTTTGGGCCATGGATTCATCCTTCCCTGCCCTGGGACTGGGTACTTGGCCCCAGCTGGAGGCCAAGGCAGGACATACTCTTTGCTGGGGTGCTCAGGGCACAGCTATTAGCCATCAGCCTCTCTTGGAACTTTTTCTGCAGGGTTACCTCAGTCTTGGCATGTTCAGGGTGTCCCCCTGCTCTGGCTCTGTTGCTCCATGGGGCCAGCAGAAGATCACAGTGGAATGCCTCGCAGGGCAGGAGGGGACATATGAGGAGCAGCTCTACATTGACATCACGGGCAGAAACCCCAAGGACAATCCCGTGGGCATTCCCTTTACTCTGATTGCCGAATCCTGCCTTCCAGGTACGTCCTGTGCACAGGTTCCCTTGGTCACACCTGCTGCTGATCAGCACCTCAACTTGCTGCTAGGATAGAGAGGCACACTTGCCCTGGTGTCCCACCTTAAACTCCTCAGATGTTCCAGCCCTCTGCAGGTCCACCAGTGGACTCATCCCTCCCAGGTTGAGAGGGATGCATGGAAAGATAAAAGGAAAGCAATGCTTTCTGAGGATGACTGAGCTCCATCCTCACAGCCAGCTCCCCCATCCAAGCCTGGGTTTAGCAGTCACGTCGGCAGAAAGGGCTCACCAAGCCTTCTGAGAGGCCAGCAGGGTGCAGATAAATTCATCAGGGGGGCCTCTCAATGCTCATTCCTCTGGTCTATTCACAGGATTTGTTGAGGATGTCATGTTAACCTTTGAGGAGTACCCGATCTGCAGCAGCACCAACCTCAGCCACAAGCTGCGGTCAGTGAAAGGCACGGGTCTGTTTGTCAGAGAAGAGAACAAATTTGTCTTCACCAAGGTTCTGGTTGAGCAAGAGGCTGAAGCTAATTTCAATATCTACAATGCAAGTGGTCTGCCATGTGATGTGGTCCTCTCCATCAAACCCCTGCCTGGAAAGGTAAGATCAAGAGGCCAAGGTGATGGCTGCCCTCTAAAGGCCTTGTGAGAGTTTGTTTTGTTCTCCAGACGGATTGCTTCCTGTGGCCCAGACTAGTCTAGCTTAGTGCAGGTTAAACTGCAGGGGAGAGCAGCAGAGCCAGGGAACAGTTGTTTGAAGTTTGTGTGTCTTGGGCAAGGTTTTGGTTCACACCGCTGGGTCTTCAGTGGGAGAAATGAATCCTCTTGAACCTCTCTTGGAAGCACACTCAGAGAGGGGCTGTTACAAACTGACACGCCAGCCCTCAAAGCGGAGGACTTCCCTGGCTTTCCTTCTATTTGAAGGCCAGTTCTAGGTTATTTGCAGGGTTTTTCCATGCAGCGCCCACCTTCCGTATATGCTGGGGCAGCTGCCAGCACTCAAAACACACAATGCTTTAGCACAAGGTCAGCATTCCCTGGGAGAGAGGGAGCCTGCCTAGGGAAGCAGGAAGGATGACACACTGTCTGGGGCTGTTCTCAGTAATGCATTTATGAATAAAACTGTGTCATGTTGAAAGGTGCTTTCTCCTAACATTCCTCTCTGTGTTCTCCCAAGGAAAAAAGCCCTATCAACAACATTTTCAAATTGTGTCCAGACAAGATGTCTGTTCCCAGCTCATCCAAGGCCGTTGCTACAGTGACCTTCACCCCACCGGATAAGCAGAACTACAGCTGTACTTTCAAGGCTTCCCTTGTCATCCCAAAAAGGTAAATGACCCTGCAAAATACTGGGGGAGACCTCACCACTCACCAGATAACTGCCTCTCCACTGGGAAGGCACAGATCTCTTGTTAGCTCTAATGCTTTCAGTAGCCTTAGGCAGAGTACTTGGCATGAGTTGATCTGGGAGGCAATAACTGTTAGAAAGAGCAGAAAAATGAGGCTGATGGTTTAGCCTGGAGGAGGAACTATGAAGACACAGAAATATTAGGTAGCCAACTGGAAGTTACTGAGATGTGCTGCAGCTGAGCTGCGGGTTTCCAAGGACAAAGGCTTAGATGAAGCACTTTTGATGCCAGCAAGTCATCAGTCACAATTTCCTCTTAGTTCCTGTAAAATTAAGTGACCCTCTGTAATTCCCTGACATTCATTAAGCTGTTTTATGTGAGTGATTGGAGCTGGTATGAAAGAGGAGCCCAGTTCCTCTGCCCTGGGACCTCTGCAGTGGGGCTTTGACCTGTCCTTCCTCAGCCCTTTAGTGGCTGAATTGGAACAAGAGAAGTCTTAATTGTTAATAAGTAATTGCTTTTATACTGTTCTTGGAAACGATCTGTATTCATGGTGACAATGATTTGCTTTTGCCTTCTTGTTTTTGTACTGCTTTTCTGCTGTGCTTTTGCTTGTTGCAGATGTCTCATCTCCCTGCAGCCAGGGGATTTGCCATATCTCATCTAGTGCCTCATTATTTACCTGCTGTACTGCATGATTCAATTAAGTGAAATTATTAACTGTTATTGTGGAAGGCTCTGGTTCTTTGGAGCAGATTCCTCTTGTGAATGGCCCTGCGTGGATTGGGAAGAGGCTGGTGGGGGGCTGTGTTGTGGGGTACAGGGGCACCAGGCAGGGAAAACATTGTGGGTGGCGCTTGCTGCTTCACTTGCCCAGAGAGAAATGGGTTAGTGCCAGCTGAAATTGTTTCTGTGCCTCTCCTGCAGCTCTGTGCAAATTAAGCCCCAAACCCTGACCTTCACCATCAGTGGGAAGGGGCATGAGCCACAGGTGACAGTCGTGTGCCCAAGTGCTCGCAGCAAGAGGGGAAATGCTGTGCTGCGCTTCAAGAGACTCCGGGTGGGGGATTCAGAGATGCTCCCCCTGGTCATCCGTAACAATGGCATCGTACCTGTCAAGGTGAGAACCTGCTCAAGGAATGGTCTGATTTGGGAACAAATGCCTGTGGCACAGGGGAAGGGTCCCAGAAAACATGGCACACCTAAGAAGAGGTGTGAGAAATTAATTTTAAGCAAGTGACTGACATCCAAGAAGGGAGTTCTTGGGAATTTTCCATCCAGTCTTTCTTCTTTAAGTTAAACACAGGTGGAGTGGTGATGGAGTATTTTCCCCCCTGTCTCTCGTCACCTTTTGTTCTCACAGTGATGTGTGATTTCCCAGTTCCATTAGATTGCATTTGATCCCAGTTTACTACATTTCAAGCAAACTTAGTTGTGGTTTAAATACAATCTGCTCATTACTTTCTGTCCCGTTTGGTTCTGTGTTAGTGGTATCCAGATGTCTCTGAAGACCCTTTTTTTCCTGGCTGGTTTGACTTAACCTATTGTGCTAAGGGCTGTTTGTAGTGGGAGAGGTGCTGGGTTCCCCTGCGGGACCAGCAGCACTGCGGTGTCAGTCCCTGTGCCATCCTGTACTCACACCAGTATCACTGTGCTCTCTGTTCCCTTTTCTCAGTTTATGTTACACCTGGAGGATGAGCACGGAGCGTTCTTCTTGAAAGGCAGGGGCTCCACACTTGAGAGATTCTACACTGAAGATGTGGAAGAGGACTGCGTTGGAAATGGTAAATTTATTAACCATGAAGCGTGATCATGCACAAAGGGAAAACATGTGCCCTGCTCTTGGCTTCTCTGAGCAGCAGCCAGAAGTTAGACACAGTTTCTTTCCTTGGGCTCTCTGTCCCCCCAGCTTTTCTTGGGGACCTTTTGCAGGGTTTCCTCCTAGAAAGTTGTGAGAAGTTGTTCAGTTCTTCTAGACACGGTGGGTTGAGCTGTGGGGGACTGTCACTACCTCAGTGGACCCTCTGAGGTATTTGCTGCATTGGGAAGGTACCAGCTGGAACAGATGCAGCCCCTGAGCACACAAACAGCCAGCAGAAGCCAAAAGCACTCTCTGGCTCAGCTTTCCATATGGCTGGAACTGGCTGGAAGCAGATGGAATGACAGCTGGGCATCAACGTGAGGTTCAGCTGCTCTAAGTGCTGATGTGTCTGGAGGTGGCAGTCTCGTGAACATAAGAAGAGGGTCTGGAACCACTGGGGGTAGAACCTGTGCTTAGAGGGCAGCTGGTTTCAACCTCTTCTTCCTCATATATCCTATGGAAGTATTTCCTCTGTAGAGCTGTATCACTTAACTCTGATTTCCATTGCTGTGCAGAGAGCAAGCCCCCAGAGAAGCCTTTCTTCCTTCTGCATTGTGGGCAATCAACAGAGTTTGATGTCATTTTCAAACCCACCCTGACTCAACGTCTGGAAGGGAATATTCATCTGTTAGTGGAGGCCATCTACTCTAAGAAGACCCTAATAGAGCTGGTGGGTGAAGGCCACAAGGATGAATTCACCCTTGATGGACTAGAGGAAGACACAGATGAGAGGAGAGCTAAGCGCAGTCTGAAGAAAGACATCATTGATGGTAAGAGAGGAGAGGCTGCCAAGGTGGAGCAAGGAAGAAGAAAATATCTGATCAAGTGTGTCCTTTCTCTAGCCAGGCCTGGGCTGTCAGCCACGGGACTTGGTGGCCTGTGGCTGTGGTAGCCATGCATGCAGAGCAGCGTGTGCCGTGCTGCATGTCGCTGGCTTAGGGATGTGTCAGAGTGTTTCTCTGAAAGTGGTGGGATGGGGAGAGGCCTGGGGAACTCCCTCCCACGGGGAGGAAGGCTTGGAGCAAGGAAGCATTGAACATACAGCTGTCTGTGCACGTGAAAGGGGCGGGTGGAGCTCCCTGCATACTGAGATCTCTTGCTCTCCTCCTTAACAGCTGTCAGATTGAATCACATCCAGTTTGGGGACTGTCCTGTCGGGAGGCCCTGCCGCAGGACCTTCACCATCACCAACCATACCAGTATGAAGGTCATGCGCTTTGAGTGGGAGGCAGACGCCGCATTCCAGTTCTCCCCCAAGGTGAGCGTGGACTGCTCTCCCTTTCCCCATTGCTCAAGCCCTGCCCTGCTGTTCCTGGGCGCTGGCAGGGAGTCCTGACATAGCAGTGATAACCAATTCCAGTGCCATCCATGTAGGAGATGCAGTCCCTGGCTTGGCTGGGCCGAGGCTGCCAGCCTTGCAGAAAAGGCTTCACGTTATGGGAGGTGGCACCTTCTGTTCACACTTTTGTCTATCAGCGTTCACATAAATCCACACTGAGGTGCAGATTCCTGGCACAGCTCCTCACCACATCAGTCCCTTTTGCTGTCAGTCCTGCCTTTGGCAGTGCTTCCAGTTTGGTCTTGACTCCCTGATTCTCCCTAGATGGGACACCTCCATCCTGGCTGTGCCAAGGACATCACAGTCACCTTGAAATCAGATGTGCCAGCCACCTTCAGGAGGCACCTTGTGAAATGTAAGGTGACCAGTATCAACTTTGAGCTGCCACGAAGGAAGGGTCAGGACTGGGACGACCGAATGTCCATTGTCACATGGAAGGATACCACCAGGAAAGACCCAGACGCCAGCTGGCCTGAGAAAGAGAAGGTACGGAGCAAAACGGCAAAATAGCCAACCCAGCTTTTACAAAAAGAACCACCATAACACCATCACTGCTGGCTGAGCAGCTCCTGCTTCCTCTGGACATTGGGCAGCCGTGGGGTTCAGCAGCAGTGCATTCTAGGGGAGATGCACAGTGACCACATACAATCACACAAGAGCCTTTTGACAAGAGACCTTTAGCCACACACAAACTATCAGTCTGTGCCACAAGCACAAGCGTTGCAGCCCATGTTGAATGGAAGACAAGGCTTTATGACTTTATCCCATTTTAAGGTGTTAGAAATCTCTTCATCTCATTAGGTGCCTTTTCACCAACAAGGAGTTAAGTCTGTTGCTGCACTCTGTCTCTTCTTTTGAAGTGGAGAGAAATACACTTCTACTGCATAAGCTGGTAAACTCCCAAGTTTTACCTGCCTGGATACCAGAGATTTTGGTTGTGGTCTCTGTATTGTGTGGGATATCTCATCATGGAGTAGCCCAGGCACTGTATGACAGAATGGAGGAGTCTGGAGAAGGATCATCTCCAGAGACTCCTGCTATTATTGTCATTATTGCCAAATATACTCATCTTGGGTGAAGGTTCTTTCTGAGTTTCTGGACCATTTTAAGGCCTCTAAACCATCCTCTTTTCTAACAGAATATCTGCAGTTGGAGACTT
This sequence comes from Cinclus cinclus, assembly GCF_963662255.1. Lineage (NCBI taxonomy): Eukaryota > Metazoa > Chordata > Aves > Passeriformes > Cinclidae > Cinclus > Cinclus cinclus. The sequence continues at coordinate 22,626,289 of NC_085056.1, read as the reverse complement.
TGCTACTGAGATCTTTCACTTCCCAAAGTGCCCACTCCCAGCTCCCAGCAGTGTGGCTGTTGCTCCACACATGACATCTGGAGAGCACTTGCTCCTAAGACAAGAAGAAAAAGGCTCTTTCTAGAACTCTTCAGTCTTGGGGTTCTCCATCCATAGAGCTGCAGCAGGGGAACTTAGCCCAAATTTTGAGACCTGCTTGATTTATAGGAGACCAGGAAAAAAGGCAGTCCCTCTACAAGGTTGAAGTACAGGGACTGGAATGCAGCTATAGTCTCCATGGATATATTAACAGCTGTGGTAGTGACTGCTTTGATCAGCAGATAGAAACAACTACTATAGCAGATCAGTCCCAGTTTTATCATCTTTCCAGGGAAGTAAAAGTGAATGGTCCTTCCTAGTCCTTCTGTGAGGCTGATCTTGGAGGCCAAGAGATTCCCTTGTCAGCCTGACTTTGTGGCCTCTGCTCAGTGATTCTTCCCTCCTCTGTTTACAGATGGTCCAGACAGCCCCAGAACCAGAACCGGCACCAGCTTACACTGTGGATGAGAGCATCCAGGAGGCCGAGGTGTACCTCAGTGCCTTTGTTGCCTACACCAAGTTCAAACTGAACACAGGGTTGGTTCAGTTCAAGGACACCTTGCCCAACCAGACAAGGACAGCCACGTGAGTGCTGGAGGCCAGCAGGGCCCTGTGAGCAGGAGCTGCCTTTGCCAGGGCTGAGCCAGTGCCCGCTTCCCAGAACTCTACCCCAGACAAAACCAGCACAGGCCCATTTATGTGCACACAAAGCCAAGCAGGAGACGGTGGTCAGCAGAGGTTCAGTGCTGCCATATCTTTCTGCTGAGACCAGCCATGGGTTTGTTTTTACTGCATGTCACTTGTCCTCATCTGCTCAAGAATAAGTTTGCAGTCAAGCCAAGACCTAAAGTCCAGAGTAGGGTTCTTTAACTTCAACGTCCTGGGCACCATGTTAGCCCTTTCATCTTAAACTTCCAGACTTGGAAATACTTTTTGGGCCACCCAGGAGAGCAGTCTGAACATGGCAGGGTTGCCTGGGGACGAAGATGTTCCTGAGGAGAAAGTGATACCAGGAGTCAATCAGACAATGTTACTGTACTATATGCTTTATATTTCTTGGACTTTTTTTTTAAAATTCCTCTTTCTTGCTTTTCAGTTTCAGGATGCGCAACACAGGGAAAGTAGCCCTGGAATACACCTGGATGGAAGCTGCAGATAGTAAAGCAGTGAAGAAGCCATACTCAACCACTCTGACACGTAAGGGCATTTCACTTGGTGGCTGAGGGCCTGGGGAGAAGACCCTGCCACTTGGCCACAAAACATGAATTGCTTTTGCATCCTTGTCCGCACGTTCACTTTCATCAGCATCTTCCCAAGTGCAGTTGGAGAGTTTTGTCCTTGCCCCCCTCTGCCTTTCAGCCTCTTCTGTTCTTACTCTGCCACTTCTGCTCTGTAAAGGAGCTGAGCCAGTCTCTGGGGAGAGCCACACGCTGGGTCAGGACTGGGAAGGTGGACATCAGGTCATCTCTTTGAGAAGTCTTGAGACCAGGAAAAACAACGGTGTAATGAGTGAGCTGCCCTGCAGCCACTGTCTGTGTGCAGTTCCCCACTCCAGGGCAAATGTAAAGTCAGTGTCTAAATCCAACTCTTCTCCTTCGGCACAGGAATGTGTGCTGCAGGCAGAGACCCTGCTCCCAGATGCTCTATTTCCTGCTGAAAATACTCAGCTAGAGATGCTCCAAGTGCATCCCAGCTCTCTTCCACCTACCTGCAGCAGGAGGCAGAATTGCTGGGAACATAGGATTTTGTCTTTGAAAGGTGTCATCTTCCTCTCTGCAGGTCAGTTCCTGTCCTCTGCTACTCTAAGGCATCACAAAAAGCTGCTGCCTTGTTTCTGGTGGCAGCAGGAGCATCCTTTTGAGATACATCCTCCTGAGCAGCAGCAGGATTCTGAGCAACTGCAGCCTTCTGAGCAGCAGCAGTCTTCTGAAGAGGAGCAGCTGGATTCCAAGCAGAAGAAGCATTCCAAGAAGCAGCACCACTACAAGGATCAACATGTCTCTGAGCCGCAGGAGCAGCCCAAGGAGCAGGAGGAGCAGTCTGAGGAGCAGCAGCCCAAGCAGAAGGACCACGCAGAGAAGCTACGCCGCTCGAAGCAGAAGCACCTCTCTTTGCAGCGTGTCTGTTCCTCTCTGGAAATCTTTCCAGATGTCATCCATGACTTGCCACTGTTCTCCATCAACCCCTACCATGGCATCATCCCTCCTGACCAAAAGCAGATCTTTCACGTGCTGTTCTCCCCGAAGTGCATGGGGAAGTTTGAGACCACCATGCTGTGCAGGTGGGAAACGTCTACGCACTTGCCCAGAACTCCCACTTCGGATGGGTATCACTGAGTCACAGGGTGGCATGGGATGGAAGGGACCATAGTAGGTCATCTGGTCCCTGTTCCTTGCTCAAGCAGGGTTGTCCCAGACCACATGGCACGGGGTTGTGTCCAGAGGGCTCTGGTATAATTTCAGTGAGAGATACTCCATACCCTCTCTGGGCAACCTGTCACCTGCACAGGGAAGAAGTTCTTCATCAGGTTCAGGTGGAATTTCCTGTTCAGATTCTGCCCATTGCCTCCTGTCCTATTGCTGGCCATCACCAAGCACAGCCTGGTTCATCCCTTAAGACCCTCCCTTCAGTCCCTCTGACTGGGATGGGGAGGTGGGCTTGGAGACAGGCAGCCCCAGAGAGGCAGCAAAACACCCAGAGGAGCACAGAAAGATCATCATCTGGCCTTGCTAGGGAGACACTGCAAAAAGACACTCTATGAAACATTAAGCTCCTGGAGGGTTGCAAAATCTGTAACGAGAGATACGGGGACCAGCCAGTCCCTAGCTCTGCTTCCTTTTGGAACAAGCAAGGCCTGCTTCTCCACATGGAACCCCATGTGCTGTGGCTGGTCCCCAGGCACTTAGCTGGTCATGTTGCTGCCCTTGCACCTCTGCAGCCTCCATGCAGCGAGTGCAGTTGTTTAATTTGCTGCTCACTGCTTGCACAGACAGAGGATGCAACACTGTGTGCAGTGCAAGGAGACAGAAAAGTGGCTGGCTGGAAATGTTCATCTGGCTAATACCAGTCCCTTTCTTCCTAGGATTTCTAACCTGAAGCCAACTCAGAAGAAGGCGCGGGTGATTGTGAAAGGCAGAGCCCGGGAGCAGAAGATTCTTGATAAACCAAAATGCTCTGCATTTTGGCAGACAGAGAAAGGCCAAGGACCCAAGAAGCAGGTGCACTGGAAACTAACACCTGAGTGACAGCGTTTGTGTTAGCTGCAGCATCCAGCAGGAGCCAGCAACATCGTGTCTTCTGCTGGCTTCTTCCACCCTTCACCAGAGACCTCTGCAGCTACCCTTGCACGCTCCAGTGAACACCTTTATCCTATCTTCAATTACCTAAGTTAATTAACTAATTGTATATTAATTGTTAATTAAACAATAGGCAATAAATTGTTAATTGTCAGCTTGTCTTGGTTGGAAAGACAGGTGTCTGCAGGACCTCCCTGGAATGGAGAATGTGACCCCCTTCCCTCCAAATTATTCTAACTTTGCTGGAAAGTCCCTTAGTTTCAAAGATACGGGAAAAGGAGTAACAATTCTTTTCTAGGATGTCTAACCAGACAAACAAGCAGCAGCACTGGCAGCAACAACAAACAGAACCAGATACCCAACCACAGCCTTCTCTCGGCTGCAGGCACTTTCCCTGTGGTGTAGTTCCAGTCCCAGCCAGGCAGGGAAGGGAGGCAAATAATGAATAAAGCAATTCCTAGAGAAATTTTAATTAAGCTACACCAAGGAATACGCTGAAGAGCTCGAGCGCTGTGTCATCAATTCTTAAAAACTTATTGCTGTGAGGGAGTCTATAGAGTAGCTAAATAGTGACTGAACAGTGCTTGATTTGTTCAAAGAGAAAGAAGAAAGTGATGAGAATACACCCTAGTGAGGGAAGAGCCCTTAGACCCTTTCAAAATTGGCAAATAGATTACACTGAGTTTCCCAAACTACAGAGATGGAAGTATCTTGTTGTAATAGCTGATCACCTCACCCACTGGGTAGAAGCCTTTCCTAACTCAGCTGCAACTACCTCCAAAATGGCCAAGATGCTATTAGAAGAAACAATTCCCAGATATGGGATAACTGAAAGAATGGACTCAGATAAGGGAACACATTTTACTTCAAAAAATTTACATTCTCTATGTGCTGCATTAGATGTAAATTGGAAATTTCATACTCTGTGACACCCTCAATGCTCTGGACGTGTGGAGAGAATGAATGCTATCCTTAAGAACCATATTATCAAATTAATGACTGAAACCAGATTAGCAATATTACAGATGAGAACTGCTCCAAGAAAGGACATAGGAGTTTCTCCCTAAGAAATGTTATTGGGTCACCTTATCTGGGGAGGGAGGAGGGGTTGCCAATGGCTGGAACTAATGACTTCTATCTCAGAAGTTATTTGCAGGCAATTACACTTTATTTTTACATGGATCTTAGAAGAAAAGGGTTTTTATCCCAACATCACCTCTAGACTTTCACATACACCAGGCAAAACCAGGAGATTTGGTTCTAATACAAACTTGGAAAGATGATACCTTAACACCAGCATGGAAAGGTCCCTTTCAGGTACTTTTAACAACTGGAAACAGTTATCAGAACTGCAGAAAAGGAGTGGTCTCACACCTCTCAAGTCAAAGGACCAGTGGATGCTCCTCCCCAAACTTGGACAGTGGTACAAGGAAATGACCCTTGAAAGTTAATCTTCAAAAGATAATTTAATAGTAAACAGTCAAGGGTAAGACTGGACTGACCTCTGTATTTGCCACCAGCGAGACTTTTGCTCCACTGTGGGCTGAATCGCTCGGGTGTTGAGCAGTGGGAATAGAAATCATACCAGACCTTGACAAAAGAGGAATAGAAAATGATGTTCCAAGACTCTGGAAATTGCTGGGTGGAGTGTCATGGCTTCTGTGCTTCACCTCTATATCCCTACAGCGTGCTGTTCTAGTGCACAGAACTTGGGAAGCAGGTATGGATGAGGAAGGTCATTTCTGTTGCCACAGTTACAATCTGAGCTTTGCTTCATCCGAGCAAGCGCGGATGGAACTGCTGATGGGAGGCACTGCATACAAGTATATCTACAGCTCACTTTACTTGAGTTGGAGGAGAACTACGGACAGCAACGTGAACTGACAAATCAGGAACTTTTAAATAGACTGAATGTAACACCTACCTAATAAAAGACCGATTAATCTTATTTATAACTGCTTTGCAAAAGGAGTAATTTTATGCTGGCCAGACAGGATAATTACATCAAGGACTTCAGCAAAAAAGGAGAATAAAAGGAAAGGGTGGATTGTGAGGGATGAGGTGATATTTTGCTGAAGCCAAAAGGTTATTGGGTTAAAGGACAAAAGTGGTTGGTTCTCTGTGCTGTTGTTTGGATTGTTTAGATTTGTTCAGCTTGGTTTGTTGAGTGTTGCTGTGAGCTGGGAGAGGGATGGGGTTGAAGATGTGACTAAAAAAGAAGTGGGATGGGAGGGGACCATAAATTTGCAGATGACACCAAACTGGGAGCAAGTATCAATCTGCTGGAGGGTAGGAGGGCTCTTCAGAGGGATCTGGACAGGCTGAATAGAGGGTCTGAGTCCAACAACATGAAGTTTAACAAGTCTGAGTCCTGCATGTTGGCCACCACCACCCCTGCAGCACTACAGACTGAGAACAGTGTGGCAGGACAGCAGCCAGACAGAAAGGACCCTGGGGGGACTGGTCAACAGCCACCTGAACATGAGCCAGCAGTGTCCCCAGTTGGCCAAGAAGGCCAGCAGCTCCTGGCCCATTATCAGGAACAGTGGGATGAGTAGGACAGGGGAGGGCAAATTGACAATGGTTATTTCAAACACTTTGCCAAACATTCTTGAACAAGCAAAAGTGAGTCATGCCTTTTTCATCAAAATGCTCAAACACTTGTGCGAATGTTTCGAATTTCCAAAAGTCAAGCTAAAGCTATCATTAGCACTTGCCCTGATTGTCAGCTTGTGCAACCTCCTGTTTCTACAGGAGTGGTCAACCCGCAGGGTTTGCAAAGCCTGCAATGATGGCAAACAGATATCACTAAATACCACTCCTTTGGTAAATTTAAATATATTCATCTTTCAGTGGCCACGTTCTCTGGTGCAGTTTTGCTTCTGTCCACACAGGTGAAACAGATAATCATGCCTGTCAACGTTTTTTGCAAGCTTTTGCTTCATTGGGTGTGCCCCAAAAAGTAAACACAGACAATGGTCCCCCATATATATCTCAAAAATTGGCCACATTTTTAAAGGATTGGGGTGTTTGTCACATCTTTGGTTTTCCTCATTCTCCCACAAGTCAAGCAATTATTAAGTGGTCACATCAAACATTAAAACATATTCTTGATCAACAGAAGGGGGGGAGTAGAGGTCACACCACAGATGAGCAAAAGCTTTGTATGTTTTTAATTTCTTGAACAGCTCTTTTGCAGAACCTGATCCACCAATTTTTAGACATTTTTCAAATAATACACATGCAAAACTGAAAGAAAATTCTCCTGTTTTAATTAGAAACCCTGAGACAGGACAAATTGAAGGTCCTTTCCAATTAATAACTTGGGGGGAAAGGGTATGCTTGAGTCTCTACAAGTGCAGGAGTTAAATGGACGCCAGCAAAAAAACATCAAACCATATGTGCTGATGAGTTGGAGGCTGTAGAAGCAAGTACACAGACTTGAGCCAAACAGAGGGATCACAGGTCACACCTGACGTTTCTTGTTCATCAATGGAACCTGCAAACTCTGATTTTGTGTTATTTATAAATGTGTTAACTGTTGGTTTCATTGAGCTCTTTTGGCAAAAGCGTGGTTTTTGTTTTGTTCTATTACAGATCCCCTCTATAGAGGATCTATAGATCCCCTCCCTCAGCTCAAATTCAAGAAGATGATGGGTCATTGTTAGATGGCTGGCTCAACAAACTGAGCTTTGCACCTTGGGTAAGAAAACTTTGTAACATAGGTTTTTGGGTGTTGGTCTTTTTAGCAGTAATATTGATAGCCATGCCCTGCAGATTTTGCTGTGCATGACAAATGATGGACAAAACTATCAAAGACGTTTTTATCACACAAGAGAGGTAGGAAATGGATTCACAGAGAGTTCTCAAAACCTTACAGAGATAGTGGATGAAGGTACAGACGTGGAGTAAGGTTTTGAAGTAAGACTTTGGGAGAGACAAGATTTTTTTCAAACAATGAATCGTAACTGCTATCAGATATGACTTACATCCTTTGAACAGATTGGATTTTCACAGCATTAAAATTTCTGTGTTGTAACCTGGCAACACTTAATGCAAGGAAAAACAAGATGCTGTAATTAGAAGATATACTATAGTAAAGCTATGAAACGCAAGGTAGTTAATAAATGACAAGGTTACAAGTTTCTTTTCAGTTGTGCTGAGAGAGGGAATCGTGGGAATCCTTAAAATTGAAAGGGTTTTGGGAAAGCTGCAAAAAGCAGGCCTCAGAAACAGCAGAAGTCTAATTAGAGCTAAGCAGTACCCGTAAGATTTGTCATCAGAAAAGTTCTATGAGATGTAGAAGGCAAGGACAAATAAAACAATGGTCTGTGTATCAATGCTTGCCTAGAGTAACTCCCTAAGCTGCAGAGAAGTATATCTAGCAAGATATTAGGAAGGTCTAAGCTTAATAATGGAGCTCAGTGCATTGTATTTTAAGGCTTACAAGCAGGTATTGTACTCAAAATAAACAACCATTGTTTTAACCGAAGGTACGTGTACTTACAGCAGTTGCATAAAACTACTGTCAACATGCTTTTGCATTGTGTCATTGGTCAAAAACTTTTGAAGTGAGTTGTAACACTGAGTTCTGCAGCTGCTGCTGAGGACGTGAGCTGCTGGCATCTTCCCATTGTCCCAACCATGTAATGAGACTGATGCTGGAAAAGAAACAGCTCGAGACACGTTCCACAGCAGTCCCGTCTCGTTCGTGATTCTGTGCATAAATCCGTGGCCAGCGTTAGAGAGGACACTCCACTGCTCACATGGAGAGTGTCACAGCCACCAGGACCACATCCTGTCTCAAGTCCAGGCTATTCCCAGCTCTGCAGACACAAGGAGCTCTCAGGACAAGGGGACATTGCTGGGTGTTCCCCACGGGGCACCTGGAGATGGGGATGGGAGTCCCTACTCACTTGACAAGACGCTGGCACAGCTTTTTGCCAGGGAACCTGCTGTTTGGGGGATGGGATGGGAGCTTTTCCTGCAGCTCCAGAGCAGTCTTCTTTATCAGCTTTGTCACCATCTCTATCTGCAGCTGAGCGTTTGACGGAGGAAAGGGAAGACAGTGCTTGGTTAGCAAATGTCTTTCCCAAGGTTGGCATCTGAGAAAGGATCCCACCCTGCTCCTGTTGAGAGGGGGTGTTAATTAATGCATTGATCTTTCAGTATGGGTCTTTGAGTATAGGTGCTGCCCAGTGTCTTTGGGCAGCCCTATAACATGTCCTGCACAGCCTCTCCAACAACCAGTTGCTTCAGCAGCGCTTTGTGATGGGTCTAGAGGGATGTGAGGCCCCTCTGTGGGCAATGCTGAGGGCTGCCAAAGGGACTAGGAGCTATAGCCCTGCTTGCCACACTGAAAATGTGGAAGTGAGACAGATTTCCTCTTACATTCTCCACTTTGAGGGGAGGGTGCAGTACGTCCATGGATAACCTGAATCCCCCCAAGCCTAGTGGGATGTAATACTTTTCACAAGTATATGGCAGCACCTGAAAAACAAGCCATTTTCTATGCTAGGAGGAAGAGACAGCCACTTTGCAAAGTCTCAGTTTATAAGACAGCTTCAGGGCCACCACTGCAATACCAGCTCTCAGGTAAAAGCAGAGGTCTGAAAACAGGTGGTCTTGGCTGGGTTGGGAAGAGGGTACATGGAGATCAGCACTCATCACAGCTTGCTCTGGGAAGGAAGCTGGAGGTCTTATCATCATGATGCAGATAAAAGCCTCATCTTACCTTTGTGAAGAAAACATGGCCACAAAGTCCCACACTCCGCACAGGTCTGTAGGATCTCAGCATGCTTCTCCAAAGAAAACTCTCCTATTTCTCCCTCCCACACACCCCATGTCCAGCCACTGGCCCTTCTGCCCAGCCCAGTCTCGGGGCACAGGACAGTAGGGAAGCAAAAAGGGAGGACAGCAGGAGCATGACTTGGTGGTGGTAAGCTGCGGAGGCAACACAAGCAGTAGGCGTACAAGAAAATCTACCTCTGCTCCTAAAGACTGGGCAGGCACCCACGATTCTCTGAGGGCTGTGGCTGGGTCCTCCCCATTTCTAATCTTGAAGCGTCTCCTTTGAGATGCCGAGTAATCCAAGCAGGTTCTCTTCTCCTTTGGTGGTTGGGGTTTGAACTTAGGTGGGTAACACTCATGCCTGGAAAATAATGTAACTATGAACAGGGACCAGCCATGGGAGGAAGGGACACCTGCACGAATAGCTCCTGGTCAGGATGCAGCTGCTGGGTGGGTGCTGGTGTGTTGAACTGAGAAATGGTTTGGTCCAACCCTTCTCAATCCAGGCTGGAGCAGCTCTGTTCTAAAGACAGCCCAGGGATGATACTGGTAGCAGTGGTGCAGGCAGCTGCAACTGCTTGCATTGAGGAACTCCAGAGGATGGGGATTAAAACCTTGTGGGGATGCAAAAAGCACAGTGGGAGAGGAAAAGACAGAGAAGGCAAGCCAAGAAGGTGAGATCTGAGGCACCAAAGGGCACACCTGGCCAGTGATGAGCCAGCACAGCCCCCTCCCCAGTGCCCAACGTCAGAAACTCTGCAGCTCTACCAGGTATTTATCAGGGATGTTTCCCTGACACTCTTGGGGGGGGTTGGATGATATTTTCCAACACTCCCAGGTGACTCAGGTCACATTCCCCATTTTAAATTGAAGCAGGTGCTCAGGGTAACTCTGCTTGTGTTTCTAATGCCACGTCAGAGACACAGTTGAGCCATGCCTGCCTGTCACCCTGCCGAGCTGCAAGTGCTCCCCACACAGTCAAACACAACCTGGATGTTCCATTCCCAGACAGGCATTCAGTGCCTATAATGACCTGCTCCCCAAAGAAGCCCTGTCTTTAGCTCTGTAGCTTGTTATCTAAGGCTGGGTTTCATTTCTGGATGAGGGGCTCTCTCATCATAACCCCCAAGAGATCCCTCATAATCTGTTCTACTGTCTTTAGTTTTAATGAATGTTTTGAGGCAACTTCCCAGGACAATGGTGCCCAGACAATGACATTTTTCATTCTAAAGTAGAAACTTTTGCACTGGTATCCATTTTGCAATTAGAAGCTGTTTTAAAGTGAACTTTGCAAACTCTGCTGGCAGCGAAAAACCAAGTGATGTCCTGGGCAGAGCAGGGCTTCAGCAGAGCCCACAAACAGCACGAGGAAGCTGCAGCAGCGTTGCTGTGGACCCCACACAAACCAGCAAGTTTCCATCTGCCTCTGGAACTGCTCTGAGAGCTCCTGCCCTCCTGCTGGGGGTTCTCACCCTCTTTCTTGTCTCTTTGTTCCCAGGGCCCCTGCTTGCCTGAGAGGCACCATTTTGGAAGGGAAGGCTGTGATGCCATCTTCCCTTGGTCCCTCAGCCACATGGAGGGACGGCCTCATCCGGGCACCATTTCAGAACCTTTTGTTCTGGGGAGCCTGAGAGAGCATTACTTGGTCAAGTCAGGACAATGTATGAGAACTAAAGACAATTCACTGGCCATTTAGCAACTGGTTTCCCTTTCAGTGGCTTTTGAGGGTATCTAACAACATTCAACTGGCCATCCCATGTTTCTAAAGGAGTCTCTGCCTTTGGGGAAGGTGTCAGGGCTTTGTAAATTGAAGATCTTTTCTGAAGAACTACAGCAAAACTGCTCCTTGTTGAGACAGGAGGAGAGGTGGCAGTGGAGAGATCTCCTACCTGAACTGGTGTCCCAAGCTGAGCTCTGGGACGAATGGTTTGTCCATGACAATTGTGGTGCCGGTGCCCACAGCCAGCAACATGAAGGTGGTCCAAAGGCTGTTCCCAATGAAAAGCTGAATAGTGTCAGCAAAAATCCCAGTGTCATCCAACGTTGCTGTGATGGTCACAGGAATATCACCCGTAGCGGGGATCACTCCTTCTCTGGGTTCAATGACATAGCAGTGGGGTTTGCAGGCCTGTAAGAAAAGCATATTACGCATTTAGGATGGAAATGACACACCCTGGTGTTCTGGGGGATATAAGAAAAGGAAAGACTAAAGGGGGGAGGATAAAAAATCGTAAGGGCTTAATTTCCCTAAATTTAAGCTATAGTATCGGGAAACAGCAGAGCTTATACAACCTGTATTTCCCCCTCCTTTAACAGACTCTCCTAATTATCCCAGTTTTGCCCGACCGACGGGACACTCCTCCACAGGAGACTGTTCCTTCCCCAGTCTTTCTCTGCACTATGTGCCAAGGAAAGCTGCTTTGTCTCTCGTGGCTTCTTACAAAGGCTCGAGGCCAGAGGAAGCCAGGACCGTTCAAATCCCACTCCAGAAACCACAGAGCTGGAGGATACTGCTGAGAGCCTGAAGAATAACTCCGCAAAACCAGTTCAGCAAAACCCCAGCACCAAACTGTTCTTTCCAAGGTGCCATCAGTGCTTCTCAACATCCCCTGAAGGACTGAAGCCCTCACTTCCCACTTATCATCAGCTGTAGAGAGGCGCCCCAGTGCCCTCTGCTTTGGAAAAGTCACCTCTGAATGGTTACAGCAGGGCAGAAAAGCAGGAAGCAAAAAGGAAACTGGATAACATGCGCCGTGTGGACATGGCCCACTCTTCCCACCACTCTTCTCTTCATCTGCTTTCTCATGGACTTCATGGATTGGGCAAGAGAGTGGGAAGGTGCCCCAGGCAGGGAGGAAAGGCCTTGCAGCAGCACAGCTGCACGGACACAGCTCTGCAGGTCCGGCCCTGGTACGAGCTTGTGAAACCCATCCTTGACACGCCAGGCCCACCCAGCCAAGGTGCATTGCTCCCTGCACAGGCTGAAAGCAGAATTTCATTGTGGAGCTAGAGAAAGCTGTCCTGGAAAAATCCCTCACTTTAAGGTTACATTTATCCCCAAACAGATGGAAAAGCAGCAAGAGGAAAGTTCACGGCCCTCCTCCTTGGCCCAGGAGGCTGAGCCTGGACTCTCCCACACGGCCTGATGCTTTATCCACAGACTCAAACAAGTCCGTAGTATCAGGTTTTAACCAGCTCCACAAGTTCAACACACCCAACGTGAAGAAGAACAAATCTCAACCCCCTCACAGATCACCCCCTCCATCAGTCATCCCCCCAGTCCCAGCCCCAGCCTACAAGCCCTCCACTGGCTGCACCAGCCCTGCTCCCCCTGCCTGGGGAGTAGCCCCAGCTCCTTCTGCCCAATGCAACCTCCACATATTGAGGAGCTGCCTTTCTCTGCAGCTGGTCCCCAAAGATGCTCTTCAGCGGCACATGTTGCGGTGTGTTTTTTCTTTAATGGTTTGCCCCTGTTCCCCCCTCTATTGCTGGTCTAGTCCAAGTTGTACCCTCCTACCCAGTTGTCAATCTTCCCTAAGACCTCCCCTTTGTTACAGAATGTTCTCTGTCCCTCCTCCTCCTGAATTGTCAATCCCACATTGTACCTGCCCCTTGCTGTGGAATGTTCTTTGCCCTTCCCCCTGCCAAGCTGTCAATCCCTCCTTGTGCCAAGCCCCTTGCTTTGGAAATCCCCTTGGGCAATCCCCTAAGCTTTGAAGCCCCATGGGTTTGTTTGAATTGCTCCCTCCCCCTGTGTTTCCTCATTGGTTAAAGCATTGTAAACCCTGCCTTGTGCTCCTCCCCAATCTTCCCCCTATTGCTTGAGGATTTGTACCCTCCCCTAGAACCTCCCCTGTATAAAAGTTCCTGCACACTCAGTGTCTGTGTCTATTGTGCCTGGGCCTTCCTTGGAATAGGCTGCCTTGGGTTCCACAGGGAAGATCCCTGTCTTCTCTTTGCCTCTGTCCTCCACGCTTCCACGTATCTGCGTGCTGTAGAGAGCAAGCCCTGCCCTCCTGCTACCCAGCCCAGCGTTGGTCGGGGAGCAGCCACTCTGGGCATGGGCTCGGGAGCTGGCTGAGCAGCTCTGGCACCGTGTCAGGCACAGAGACCATAGGATGTGGGGGTGCACAACCCCCAGACATGTCTTTGTGTGGACAGCCCAACTGGCTCGACCCACAGGAGCTGTGAAAATTGCCTCCCCGCAAGCAGTCTGAGGACAGACCTTGTAGCCTGCCCTCCTCTAGTAACAGCAGTTTGGCACAAAGCAAATGGATAGATGGAACCCCTAGGGAAATGTAGGGAAACCATTACGGCGATCCATGCGCTCCGGGGAGCAAAGGACCACAGGTTTCTCTTGATCTCAGAGCTCCAAAACTGTGACACACCCAGCTAAAGGCCTTCCGTAAAATTAAGGGAGAACTTGTCAACACAACCCAGACTAATTTGTGCTCCAGCATCTCTGCCCCTGATTTCACTGAGGGGTGCCCCAGCTAAAACCTCCAGAGCCAGGTTTCTCTTGCCTCGCTCAGATGGAATATTGGAGTATCTTGCCTCCTCTCACACAGGGCGATCTAGCTTGCATCTAAAAACCAAGTAATGGTTGCTACTGACCAGTCAATTTCCCTGGAAAACAGCCCCACAGATACTTACTATCTCTGCCCTGAAGTCTGTAGGGACAAGACGTTTGTTGAAGAGGGTAAAAGTTTGTGAATTAGGCTGTAGTGCTGGGATCATGCCAAACTCTATCAGCCTTGGACTCGGGTAGATGTCTGCCAGCTGTCCAGTGCTCTGTAATTCTTGTCTCTGTTCCAGGAAGCAAGCAAGAAAGATTTTTTGAAAAACCAAAACAAACCTCAACAGGGAAACCTAGAAAAGCTTAAGCAGCTCAACACTGCCTAAGTTACTTTCTTTAGGGACAGCTACCACTCTCCAGTTGAAATGCTGGGCTTTTGGAAAAGAAAACAAAGTTACACATTCACCTCCTAATTCAAAAGGATCAAGATAAAGACAAACTTTCGAAGTACAAATTATTGGCCCCAAGGGAAAAGCTTTGGAAGAAATGTCAGGTTAAGACCAGGCAGACGGTTGAACAACTAGTTATTGTGGTGGGGAGAGACTCAGCTTAAAAGGTAAGCAGCCTGAGAGTTGAAACAACTGTTTTGTCCAACTTCAGGTTCACTGGCACAGCCTGCACTGCCAGTCCTTCCTGGTGACTGATTTCTGTGCAGTGCCACAGTGGTCCAGGTTCAGATGATTGGTGCCATCCAGGGAATTTGGCATCCTCATTTGCATAGGTTTTAATGGAAGTTGAAATCCTTGCAACAACTCTTCAAATGTCACATTTCCTTTCTTTCAGAGAAAGCTCAAGGTTCCCAGAAGTCTTCTGACATCTTCTTTTGTGCTCAGAGAGATGACAAGACATTTTATAACAGATGTTTCCAAAGTTACTAGCATTTTAAAGGTTAATTAGCTAGAATTATCCTCGATTCCAGCTTAGATGAGCTACTTTCTGTGTCAGACACTGAGATTACCACCTATAAGGCATGAGCTGTTTATGCCACCAATCCCTCCTGTCCTCCAAAGCAGCCTGTGCCTGGTTTCCCCAGAACAATCCCCATACCCTTTGCAGCCTGCCAGGACGAGTTGCACAAAGGCACACATCTCCCCTTGCACTCACCCGTGGGTTTCTCTCATCCCCAAACACGCTGATAAGAACACTGGTGCGATGCTCGCCCAATGTTTGGACTTCGATTGTAACTGGAATCTCTTCAATGCTGTGAGGCTGGACAATCCCACAGGGTTTGGGGCTGGAGTAGAACACAGGAGCGTCCTCCTTGCGTTTCTAGAAGGGACAGAATCAAATGCAATTTAGGAGGGACCTCTCAAGAAATGTCAAACTCCTTAACATCCACCACAACGGCAACTTACACACATTTTTAAAAATCCCCAGGGCAAAGATAAAAGGCAGA
This sequence comes from Cinclus cinclus, assembly GCF_963662255.1. Taxonomy (NCBI): domain Eukaryota; kingdom Metazoa; phylum Chordata; class Aves; order Passeriformes; family Cinclidae; genus Cinclus; species Cinclus cinclus. The sequence goes on along the minus strand of NC_085056.1, from coordinate 22,611,153 downwards.
AACAAGATGCAAGAATTGTAGGCTTAGCATCCTCAGGGGATTCTGTAAGGAGGCTGCCAACACAGGCATGGGTGTCTGTGTGTGCAGCAGCTTTTCACAGCCCTCTAAGGTGTCCCACAAGAAAAGACCCTGAAGACTAAAACATAAACTGTTTCCTCAGGAGATTACACTGCATCCTAAAGTTTACATTCAGGTAGGATCCTGCTCTCAGCAGATCTTTAAGACTGAATAGAAACCAGCAAGGACTTACCCAAACCCTTTTCCCCTGGAATAATCTCCTCAGTAATATTTGCAAGAAGGAGGTGCATGTGATGCCAAACCTGGGGAATAAGCCCGTAGCAGCCAGGAAGGTCGGTGTTATTCACAACGAGGAACTTCCTCTCGTAGGGCACCTTGAGGCGGCACTCATCGTACAGCAGGACGTGAGGGTACACTCGCAGCTCAGGAACGAGACATCTGGGCAATGAGATGACCCCAGGGGAATCAGAGATACTGAGAGGATGGAGAACATTTACCCTCAAAGATTGGAGCATAACACGTTTGTCACTGTCAAATAGACGTTTAACAGCCCGACACTGATAAATTGCCTTCAAAGTCTTCCCACTCAAACATGTCCTGTCAAGGAGGGGCAAATCCTGAGAGGCAGCACCCAGAGACTGCCAAGTGCCCCAAGCAGAGCACAGCTGTCCCACAGCTGCCTCAGCCCCTCCTTTACCCAAGAAGGCTTACAAGGACTCCTGTAACAGTTCTAGTGATCCATGAGCTCTGGGGGAGCCTTCCCAAAAAGGATCAGTGCTCACCAAGGCTCAAGGAACACACGACTCTAGTGTCTCAATAAAAATGACTCCCTTCTCTCCCTTGGCACTGTTGCCCTGCCTGAGAACTCAACATTTTGCCCTAACCTTGGAGGGCATGAGACACCACCTGTCCTGCAGAGTGGGTGATCACCCCTTCCCAGTTCCTACATCTCCCTCAGTCCTTCAGTCCACAGGTCTATGCCTGTTCCCAGTTGCACGTGCTTAAAAAAACTGCAGCCCAGGCATTGACTGGATGGCTCTGCCTGGGAGAGGGAACAGCACCAGGGAACTGCATCTCTCTTGTCATTAAACTGACACCTGCGGCAGCATAGCAGAATGGAATGCTGCTGCAGCAAGAACAACTTTTGGTTTTAGTCTGAGAACATTAACGCTCAAAATGGGAAGCAGAGGGAAGGAGAAAAACAAGATCTGGCCTGTCACTTCAAGGGCTGTTTCCCCCTTGTAAGATCCTGCCCTCACCACTCTTGCTGTGAGCCACTTCCCCACGGTCACGTGCCCTCATTAACAGAAGCAGGCCCTGACTCTCAGCAAGCTGCTTGGTGTGTCCCAAACCAGTGCAGGTTGGTTACAACCCAGCACGACTCCACCTCTTGCAGAAAGGAGGAAAGGAGGCCCTTGGGAAATTTGTTCCACCTCAAGCACCAAAAACCAGGCCAACAAATCACATCATTCCTGGTCCCTTTAGAAAAAGGCCCAGGACCATGCTGGGCTGTGAGCAGGGGTGCTTTTCAGCACAGGCTGCTTTCCAAGCACTGCTGTTCTCTCATCCGGCTGGGCAGAACATGAGGTCATTAAACAACACGTCTCCTTGGCAGCTCCAGCCAGAAAATCCAGGTCAAGGCAGCGTGCTGGGGGAGGCCAGGGAAGTGCTGGTACCTGGCCATGATGGTCACTGATGCCACTCCATTGCCAATACCCTCCAGGTCCACCAGCATTCTCCGGCAGAAATCCATCACGGTGTTGGAACACAGGGTCACCTGGTGGGAGAGGAGAGGAGAGGAGAGGAGAGGAGAGGAGAGGAGAGGAGAGGAGAGGAGAGGAGAGGAGAGGAGAGGAGAATTCCTCCTTACAAAAGCTTGTTATCCATGTGTGATATCCTCCAGTTCTTGTTTCATGCTAAAGGAGAGGGAGGATTTTGCCTTAATTCTTCTGCTGGTCCATGTGTAGAGCACAGTCTCTGAGAGTAACAAAAGACTCCTGGCGATACCAGATTTGTTAAACACACCTTGCTATCAGGGCGTAGGTCAAATAAATTAAAACATTAGACGAAAGCTCTACACACCACTGTATTCAAATTAAGGGGCAAATTTTTCATCTCACTACAATGACATAAATGCAGAGGAAATCTGCTGACTTGCACAGAATCAGCTTTACAGCAGGAAGTTGAGGGCAAAGTGTGGCCCAGCAGGTGCTGGGCAGTTCATAGCTACAGAGTTTTTTGTTTGTATGTGATCTCGGCGTACGATTTTGGAAACAAAACAGTGCTTCTTCAGGAGCGTCCCGATTAACCCAGCTAACAGAGGCCTCACGCCAGTGCAGATCTCACCCACACGATGCTCAAAGCTGGCAGCAGAGCTAAAGCCCTCGCACACTGCAGTGAAGCTTCAGCTGGATTCTTCCCATACCTTGATATCCTGGTGTCCCTGGGGAGCGATGGTCCCTTGGCTGGGATTCATTGTAAACTCCCTTGGCTCCACATAAAAATGAATTCCCTGCCTCCAGGATGGGTCACTCTGCTTGTGTATTTGATCAAAGCTATTAACAGCAGTCTGAGTGCCATCATCAGATATTTGGAGCTTGAACCTCAGGGACCTCAGCGAGGAGTTAATGAGGCGACAGGTCATGGTGTAGGGAAAGCCTAGGAAAAGGACATGAAATTCCATTTAGGCACCAGTTATGTCATGACTCCTGGTGTGCATATCCTGGTAGGATTAAAGTGTCATTGGAGTTCAGCTCTTTATTGTCTGAACTACAGCTCACCGAGAAGCTGCATGAGAAATTAATTGTCATTTAGTTCTCTTTGACGCTGATTCCAGACTGCAGCCTTGAAAATGCCCACTCTTAGCCCTGCTGAGTATTGCAAGCTTCTCTCTGATGGGGAGGAGCTCCCTCACCTGCCCCAAACCAGCACCAGTTATTTCCCACTGATGAGTGTGCACCCACACCAAACATTTACTCTGAAAATCCAAGCTGTAAAATTCCCTGTTAAGTCTGCCAACACTCTCACAATTTTTAAGATATAAACAGTGAGTCGTCATTGAGAGAAGCTACATCAAAGAAAGTGAGGATGGAATCAGGAACTGGAATATGATGCAAAGCACCCTAATGCAGTTTCTCTCTGCAGGATCCTTAAGGCATCTCTTGGTTTGGGCCAAACACACTGAGCACGTGACATCTCAGAGCCCACTCAGCTGGAGGCAAACCCGAGTCTTGCTTTGAGATTAGCAATTAATAACATGTCCCACCTCACCCAAAATACCCGGACATCACACCCGTGCTGCTCCCTGTGATTGCTGCCTGCAAGTGTTTACCCCGCTTTAGCTCTGAGATTTGCTTTCCCTGCTGGAAAGCCAGAGATACAGCCACACATGGTGAAGCGTGGAGACCCAGGGGCCTGCCAGGGAGATACCAATCTCCATGCCCTGGAAGGAAAGACAAGGAGACGTCTAAAGGGCATTTAACCCAGGGTGACAAAAAGGGATTCTCCCCACAATTCTTTGCTCCTCTGTGTTAATTTACCCCAGTTATGTCATCCCTAATGTCCTCCCCAGTTCTGCAAAGTTCTTCTTTCCTTCTTTACCCATTGGCCCAAATTTTCCACAGTGTTCCACCCCCATTTCTTTGTTGGTTGTTGCCCTTTGCCGCACCTTTGTACCGCCCCTGTGCTCTCAGCCCCTTGGACCCTCGTGTTCTATTCTGCCCCCTCTTGCCTTGTACTTAAGCCTCGACCCTCTTTTGTTCTGGCTCTTCTGCTCCTGGACCCCTTTGGTGTGTGGCTACAAGAAACCTCCATCAGAACTCCATACAGAAGATCCCTCTCGTCTTTTCTCCGTGGTTTCTTCTGCTCCTTGCGGCCGTGTGGACTTAGTGTGTGTCTGTGTGCCTGCCTGACCGCCTTCTACTAAAGGCACTTTTCAGGAAGGTAGCGGCACTTCACCCTCTAGTGCACGCTGCTACGGTGAGGATGTCCTGCAGAGCCCGGACACCAGCCACAACCTGCTCTGCAGTGGACATCTGGCTTGGCTGGCCAGCTCGGTGGGGAGGAGACTTCTCTCCAGGCCTGCTCACCAAGAGTCATTTGAACACAGATGGGGGGGAAAAAACAACTGCGGGCACAGCCCAGGGCTTCTTTGTGCACATCAACAGTGATCAGTGCCAGCTCCAGCAGTGACTCCAGCAGGGAGACAAGAGAGGCCACAAGAAGGACAAACACAGATTTCAAAACCTCCAATGAGACTGAGGTCACCACATGCAGACAGCAATCAACAGTTAAAAAGAAGCAAAACTACAACAGCTGCCTTCAGCTGAAGAGACCTCAGGAATGAAATCGGATTAAGCAGGATGAATCTGCTATTACAGAACCTGTTGCCTTTCTTGCTTCATTGATTCAAAAAGCAACTTAATAAGTGCCTCAGAGGTGATGAAGTGTGGGGAAGAAGCAGCTCAGGAAAGGCAAATCGTTTTCTTAAAAAGTTCATGAACTTCATTGTTGTGGGTTTAGGCTTTGTAGTGAATTTTCCCCTTGGTCTGGGAAGGGGATAGGGGTTTGGGGGGTTTTGGCTGTGGGGGGGTGGGTTTTTCTGTTCAGGGTTTTTTGGGAGTTGTGGCATGATGCCATGGGCGGTTTTGAAGTGGGACCTGAGGTTTTGCAGGGAGCGGACCTTTCCTTCCTTCCACTCGGGGATGGGGAAGCTCGGCCGTGTGGTGCTGTGGGAGGTTGAGTGCTTGTCCCCAGCACTTCACTAGGCTGCAGCTCAGCACCATCATCAAACTCGCCTGCCTTCCCTGCTTCTGCCTGCTGCTGTTTGGCACTGCCGAGATCCCCTGCTGCCCATGAGTTTGCACAATTCCTTCCTTCTTCCCTTCCTTCTTCCCTTCCCTTCCCTTCCCTTCCCTTCCCTTCCCTTCCCTTCCCTTCCCTTCCCTTCCCTTCCCTTCCCTTCCCTTCCCTTCCCTTCCCTTCCCACACCTTCCCACACCTTCCCACACCTTCCCACACCTTCCCACACCTTCCCACACCTTCCCACAACTTCCCTTCCCTTCCCACACCTTCCCTTCCCACACCTTCCCTTCCCACACCTTCCCTTCCCACACCTTCCCTTCCCTTCCCACACCTTCCCACACCTTCTCTTCCCACACCTTCCCACACCTTCCCTTCCCACACCTTCCCTTCCCTGCCAGCTGGGAGGGGATCACTGCCCTGCCAGATCCCACAGCTCCTCCTGCCTGTGATCGTAACTATACCAAAGGGGAAAAACAGTACTTGGCAGGTTGGAAACTTCTGCTACTGCCTTGTTGTTTGTGCTGTTCTGCTATATTCTAGTAAAGAACTGTCATTCCTTTTTCCCATAGTTTTGCCTGGAAGCCCTGGAATTCCACAGGTACAATAATTTGGAGGGAGGGAGTCATCTTCCCTTTCAGCAAGATTCCCTCCTTTCTTGGCAGACATCTTGTCTTTTAAACCAGGACGGAGACACCAGAAAATAATGCCTTTCTATTCCCTGGTACTATTTGATCTCACAATGGCAAAATGCTACCTGAGGCACCAGCAGCCCTGGAGTTCACACCCTGAAGAGGCTGCTGCAGTGGCAGAACATGAGTGACGGATGCCTTCACATTCAAGCGTTCCACTTTGGAATGCACAGATCCCTCATGCTGTGTCTAAACCCAGGGAACACTCACCAAAGGAAATGTCACCGAAGTCGAGCTCATCGACTTTGAAGTGTACAGTCGGTTCACAGACATGTCCCCTGCGATAAGGAGGAAATGGCTTGGTTAAAGGCAATTGCAAAGTGTCTGGCTGTAGTGGCTTGGGGACAGAAAACCTAGTCGGGGGCACTGTGGGTTTCAGATCAACACACCACCATGTGCTCAGCACAGTGTCATGTGGACAGGAGGCAGCTAAAGCCCAAGTGGCTAGCAGCCACAGCCACGGATGGGGCTTTGGGCACAGGGCAGGCAGGAAAAGCCCCTGAGTTGCTGGTGGTCCCATGAAGGACCCTGAACACACACCCAGACATGGCTCTGTGCCTCAGTTTCCCCATCTGTAAGATGACAGACATAAAGGTGTCCCCACAAACTTCTGTAACCAGCCTTTCCAGCCACAGGTTCCCTGCTTTGCTGCTTCTTAGCTGCAACTGGTGTTCCCATGGAGGAGCTTTCTCAGCAGATTTTAACCCACACAATCATTACAGAGTTTTGAGACATGGAGTCAAGGGAGCCTCAAGAATTCTCTGGAAACAGCAGCAACAATTCTACCCAGTCAACAGATGAATCCTAGAGGAAAGCACGGAGGCTCAGGAGTCAGCCACTGGGGCTGTGCCGCTTCAGCTCTGTAGAGGCAGGGGCAGGCAGGGAGAAACACCCCTCCAGGCTGGGGTGAGAAGTGCCTCCCTCCCATAGGCCTTTGCAGGCACATGCTGATGTCTGAAGTTCTCTTGGCTTGTAGAGTTGTTCCACCCCTGTCCAGCGCCTGTTCACCTCATTGCTATTCCTCCTAGAATGTTCTCCCTTCTCCTGATCGCTATTGCTCCTGATATGCCCATATTGCTCCAGCCCTGTTACCCTATTGGTTCCCCTGGTTGGCTGCCCCTCCTCTGCACTGCTTTTCCCTGTCCCTATAGGAGCTTGATCCTCAGGACGTGCCTCTTTTGTCCCATAGTTAACCCTTTGCCCTCAACCCAGTTTTGTCTTTGTCCCTGGACTGCCTTCAAGACCCAATAAACCTTCCCTCGGATTTCCATACAAAGACCTGCCCTTCGCCTGTTTTATCAGCAACTTTTTGTTTTTAGCAAGTGTGCTCAGGGCTCCAAAAGCACAGCTCGTTCTCAGAGGAGCCCAGTGAAGTGCATCGCTTCAGGAAAGGATCAGCTTGTCACCAGTGCACCAGCTGGCACAGCCAACAGCTACTGCACTTCATCCGTTCAGGATGTGGATGTCCTGAATCTACCACACCACCTCAGCTGTGCTTGAACTCAGCAGACAGGCCCCAACATCCACTGAAATCAGCACTTGAAGCTGCACGACACTCACGAGTTTATTTCATGGCTGATGCCAATCAATGCCCACTCGGCCTTTGGTTAAACATCCAGGACCTGTGAACTGTGCCTTCTGTTGTGTTCACGGGACTGCCACTGGCTCTGCTCTACACACCTCAACAGGGCACACCTGCCCTTGCTCAAGGAGAAAGCTGCTTATGCAATAACATCCTGTGACCACTTTGGGGGAGGGACAGAGGAGAATCAATCATTTGATGGTGGAAGGTTCCCCCTTAATTTCCAAAATAAAAAAAGCAGTACTTTTCCTCCAAAGACAAAGCCAGCATAATTGTTTCTCTACTGTGGGAAGACCTACTCACCACTTTTCTCTTGCAAAGTGATCACTTGCTCGTCCTTTCCTATCCATCTCCCTTATCTCATTGGTATAATGGACTGCAGATTGTTTTTGTTTCTTTGCTGCCTTGATCCAGGGCCTCCCAACAGCAACAGCCCAGCTCCAAAGCTCCAGTGCAGCCAGCATCAGCTTTCCTGCTTACACTACATCATCCTTCCAGCACATGGCTCAGGCTAGCAGGGACAAGCCCTCATGCTGCTGTGGTCCTGAGGACTGAGCTCGGCCTCCCCTGTTATCACCCCTTCTCCCTTCTACTGGACCAGGATTATCCCAGCCCAAGGGATCAGCCCTTTCCTGGCTGTGGAAAGGAGGTACCAGAGCACTCTCTGCACAGGAGTTGGGAGCACAGATTGTCCCCCACAGCATGGCCATGAGAGGTGAGGTGAGGCTGCTGCTGCCCATTTGGGATGGATTATTCACAGAAGTTTTTAAAATCACTGCTGCTGGTGCAGAGTCACCCAGGCTGGCCCATCTCCAAAGCCCTGGGAGCCTTGCTGGGTGTTCAGGTGGGACATCCCAGAGCAGCTACTGCCCAAAGCTGATCCATCCCACTGTCTGCTATGGCCCAAGGCAGAGGGAGATCCCTGCAGGGAGGTGTCATTCCAGCTCTCAGGTAGCACACAGGGCAGTAGGCACCTCCCCCTAAGGCAATGCCACAATCAGAGCAGAGATGAGGACCTCAGGCAGCACTTTTCTTCTCTTCCTGACCCCAAAATGAGGTCGGTGGGGGATGTCCCAGAGACAGCTACAGATGTGCCCAGCAAGCTCCCAGAGTCCTTACTTGATTGTCAGGATTGCAGGCGTAGGAGATCCAGCCACACTGAACTGGAATTCTTCCTCAAACCTCCCCAGTACGGTGGCATTGAAGGAGATCTGGATGGTCTGGATCCCACCTGGTGCAATGATGCCCTCCTCAGGTGCAAACTTGAAGCAGTCGCCCACGTTTGCAGTTGTACAGATATAGGTGAAGGGAGCATCAATAGGTGCTTGGTTAATCAGTTTCACCTGCAGCAACAAGAAAGCAAAACGGAAATGCACGTGCAGTCTTCCCTTTGTGTGAATTGTTGTCTAATGACACAATTAACACCCAGAAACAGCAGCAGAAGATGCTTTGTGCTGCTGAATGGCAGAAGTCACAAAAATACAACAGGACAAGTTCTGCCTTTGGGTTTTCAGGCAAAGCAGTGGTAAGTCCACATAACCAGAGTCACTCTGGGGCTATCCCATGGACACAGAGCAGTCCACCTCTGGTCAGCATCAGCAAGCTCATTCAGACCTGGCCCTGAGAGCAGCATGGGGTGATTGCAGCTGCACAGTGAATCACCACAGAGCTGCTGCTGGCCCAGTTAGCACAGCTCCAGCAGTACCATCTACTCATTCACCTTGTCCCATATCATGAAAACAATACATTGAAAATGAGGCATCAGCATCAAAATGTATAGACAGCACCATCTTTTGGTAAGAAAACTCAGCATGTCTTTCCCTTCCACAGCCAAGCTCTTGAAAGTGTCTGGCATGATGTAGTGCCTCATTTTTTACCTCTTTCAGTTGCTCTCTGTTTTCTTTTGCAAACTTGACACTACTGTGGCGGGGAGGGGGAAGGCAAATAGGTAGAAAAATCCTTTGCTTTATTCCTAGGAACACTCTTCTCTTTCTAGAGTCAGAGATGCACCAAGGCTGAAGTGTGGTGCGGGACTGGTCAGCAAGGGAAGAACTGCCAAGCCCTTTGAAAGGGCCAGCACTGAGCCAGAGGGCTGGATGGCTTTCCTGTGACTTCCAGGAATAAGCAGGAGACACCTGACTGAAAATCGGTTGCAATGGACCGAAGCTCAAACGTAGCCAGTTTGTTCCAGCTGCTTCTGAACAGCTCAGTACAAAGGTGCCTTGTGTCTGGAGCTGCCACAAAAGCCTCTGAACATGCAGCTTTTTGAACCCAGTGCTGGTTTCATATGCCAGGGGGCTGTTTTGCAGGAAGTCTCCCAGCTGATCCCCAAGGAAGGCCACACAAAAGCAGGGATTGGGGTTTCATGAACAACAGACACACCTTCCTGACCTCCCAGATTTGACCAGTACATCAAATATTCCCTGCTCACAACTAGCCAGGTTGGCAGGAATTCCACAGATCCACCAGGCTTGCTGCTGCCTCAGGAGCCATCAGGATCCATCCCTAGGCCTGCTGCTCACCTCATAGACGTAGGGGGTGTTGACAAAAATGTTCCCAAGGTTCAGTGTATGAGAGCTGAGTTCAACGAAGGGTCCTTGGCCTTCCCCTATGAGGTGCAGGGGCAGCCTGCTCTCTCGGCCTGGGGAGAGATGTCCATTTCAGTACAATAATTCTCTCTGTTATACTGCATTTTCCAGGCTGCCTCAATGCTAGTCCCTGACTCTGAGCTAGATGCAGCCAGCTCCTGTTGCTACAGGAGAAGATCTGGACTCTTCTCTTCCCTTGGGAGATATTCCTTGGGGCTGACTTCCAATTTCTAAGCCATTCCTTGGGCTGCTTTCCAATTTTAGCCACCCATCTGCCGAGTTTAAAACATCCCTGATGTCTTGTAGTGACAGGCCAAGAAGTAATGGGGAAAATTGAAAGAAAGGAAGTTTAGGTTAGATATTAGGAAGAAATTTTGTACTGTGAGGGTGGGGAGACACTGGAGCAGGTTCCCCAGGAGAGTTGTGGAGGTTCCAGCCCCAAAGTGTTCAAAGCCAGGCTGGATGGGGCTTGGAGCTACCTGGTCTTGCCACTAAGGTCCATTCCATCCTTAATATCATTAACATACTATGATTCTATGGCTTCCTTCCCATGCGCTTAGAGGAGCTTTGAAATCCATTCAATGAAGGCACAAAGCTCATGGTTTGGCAACTGCCAAACTGTCTAGCCCAGTAGCACACGACTTTGTTGCCAAAGCCCTCAACTTCTGACACTCGGCACTCTGTTCCATTTCCACAGACAGAGCTGCAAGGCGACAATTGCCACACAGGGAGAGAAGAAGCTGCTGGCTGAGGGTGGTCCTTCTACAAACACCCTGGGCTCAGCAGGGCTCAGCCACCTCTGGTCTGCTGGTGTCTGGGCAGTGGGATGTGATCCAGGGGCAGGGAGCACATTTCTAACTCAGCTCCTACTGCCTGATGATGGATCCATGTCAAATGGACCCATCCTGGAGGTCAGTGGTCTAGAGGGGCTTAGTGCTGGTTCACTAAAGCTGTTCTGCTCTGTAGCTCTTTGGCCTTTGTGGAAATGCTGGCAAAGTCATGGCATGAAAACGTCTCCCTGCACTGCCTGGCTTGTTCTGGGATCAGTTATCCAGACACAGGTGTTCTGAGCCCTGGCCTTGCACGAGAGACTCCCTGGAAGCTGCAGGGCCAGTGGGAATGTGCCAGCTCTGCCTTGCTGAGCAGGGACTCTTCCCAGCAGTTACAGGGGAGCCCAGCGGGCTCAGGCTTGCACCATGGCTTCACTGTGGGTGAGACAAGCAGGGGAAAGGAGCTGTACCTGAGATGTTGCAGTAAGCCACACTTCGATACTCCAGTGCTTCTACAGGTTTAAAGGTCACCTTGATTTTGGTGCAACAGTTCGGCCCAATTTCTCCCTCCTAAGGCACAAAGAGACAGCAAAACGTTAATCTTCCAACTTCACATTTCTTGTTTTCAACCTCAGTCCTCTAAGCCTTTATTTAGAGCATCAATGATGAGTGAAGAACACAAGGAGCCCAAGGAAACACTCCAAACCCAGCTCAACACAGTGTTGGTAGTGTGTGTTAATGCTCAGCTGATCAGCTCCCACTCTCCACAACAATCCTACTGCTCTGACACAAGCTCTTGGTCACATCATGCTGCTGTCAGCTACAGCAGTGTGGAACTGCCATTGTGCACTGGTGGCTCTTCTCAAGAAGAGAACATGATCCCCTTCCTTGGAAATAAAAAGAATAGTTTCACGTGTTCTGAAAGAAAGCGGAGGTTGGCATTATTCTAGGGTTTACTCCAGGATGAGAAGGGATTTTGCACTGTGCAGGCACCAGGCATTCATCATCTCTCACAATACCAATACTCAGAATCAGGGCTCTGGCAGATGGGAGGACATGGGGGTTTGCTTGCACAAACAGGAAAGGCTTTCTGTCCCTGTGTGCAAGAGAACTCAAAAGGCCCATTTAGACCTTCCAGCCTTGAGTCCAGGCTCACAGATGACACAGGAAGGGAGACTCAGAAATAGTGCAAGTCATGGATGCAGGAAGGGATTGGCATTTCTAGGATTAACCTTGGGCTGAATTTGGCCTCCTTTTCCCAGCAAACCATTGCATGCTTCAGGTCAAGATGGGAACTGGCAGAGCTCCAACACCCTCTGCTAAACCCTGCACACCACGTACCTACAAGAACTGGTCCCTGTGGACAGTGCAAGGACACGCAACGAGTGCCCTTGAGCTGGAGCCCTGACAGCAGAGCTCAGCCTTGTCAGGCTCCCTGCCTTGAGCCTGCAGGGCAGAACTGCTTTTAGCAGCGAGCTCTGCAGCCACACCAGAGACTTGATGTCTTTCCTCCCAGCACATGGATCCACCTGAGGATCTGCTGAGTGAGTGCATCAGCATCCAGGAGGATGGGGAGGGAGGGTGGGAGGAGGAAGAGAGGGAGGAGGAAGAGGAGGAAAATGAGGTTCTCAGCTATCACTTACCACTGGCTCAATGGAAAAAATGTCATCAGAGAACAGCATGGGGTCTTCTTGCACCTTTGCCATTTCCTCCTGGACCGTGTGGCTCACAAGGGCAGTTTTATCTTCACAATAGCCCTTCTCCTGCTCTATATTCTTCTCCTCAATGAAATTTTCCAGCGATACCTCTGTCAGTGGCTGCAGAAAATAGCACTGCCTGCATCCACAGGGAGAGACAAAGCCAGCAGATCATTTAATAAACCACGCATTTGCAGAGAGAAGTCTGAGTGCAGGAGAGCAAAGCACTTGGGGAGGAGCAGCAGCAGCTCCCCAGCAAGCGCTGACCCCAAGCCACGGGAGTCCCAAATGGATCAGAGAATAACTTCTTCACTGGCACAGCAGGTAGTTTTACTCTACACTTGCAAGCTCAAGAGAGTTTTGGAAAGCCAGCATCCCTCAGAAATACCTCATGGCTCAAAGCCTCTGCCAAAATTGAGGGAGAATCCCCCAGGCACCTCAGCTGTGTTTTCCTACCCCTGAGCTGCTCGGGGAAGGCAGATAAAGATCACGGAGTGCCCACTGCAGGACTTCCCTGGGAAGGGGAGACAATGCTGGTTTGCAGCTACGTGTTACCAGCATCACTCTTTGTTTCTTCCATTTTGGACCTGGCCTGTTCCCTACTCTGTCTTTCACAAGAGCATCCCAGAGCACTTCCAAAGGAAATCAATTAATTGAGACACCGAACCCCTTCAGTGACATTCAAGGTTTTATATGGATGAAAAGAGAGGCTCTGAGAGAGCGAGGGACTTTGTTGTGCAGGAGGGAGACAGCAAACTCCTGGAGAGACCTTTTCATGATCCAGAGCTTTTTGGGTCCCATGCCAGTACATGGTAGTAGAATGTCCTGAGAGGGAAAGGATCTTGCACTATTTCCTCTCATAAACAAGTCCTCTCTGCTCTGAGATCTCAGAAGCTTCTGTGACAACAGGACAGTGGCCTTGGAGCTAAAACTATCCCTAAGACTGGAAGGAAGGAAGGAAGGAAGAACAAAATGTCCTGGTGACAGTCTAACTAGCATGCAGACAGATGTAATTGGGGAAGAAAACCAGAAAACTAAAACCAGTTGGAAGTTTACCTTGGGGAAACCTAGTTGCTTCAGAGGGAAAAGTGGATCAACTGGCATTCAGGCTGAGGCAGCCAAGTGAGAAAAAATGGAAATCAACAGCCCAGGAAAGTAGCCAGAGAAGGTAAGAGGATTTTCTTTCAGCACAGAGAGCTTGTATGGAAGTCAGACACTCTGTAAGTTGATAGAGAACAGTGGAAAACCAAGAAGTCCAGGGCACTAAAGGATCCTCTTGCCAGCCATTCAAGTGGGTGAGGGTCCATCTCCTGGTGCTTTGGAGGCAATTTTAAATTACTCTGGGGAGTGTGAGCGACCTGACCCAAAGGAAACTGGAGCTTGGCAATTTGGACATGGCAGTTCTGGCACAACAGTTCTGCCAAGGCAGTTTTGGGCATGGCAGTTTTTTGGCATGGCAGTTTTGGCACAGCAGTTTTTACATGGCAGTTTTGGCACAGCAGTTTGTGTGGTGTTTTTTTCAATTTTGCACTTCAGTTCATGCAAGCAGCTGAGCAGAAAGGGTGCAGCCAGCCACCCTCGTTGTGTAGTGGATTGTGTCTTTTGGCTGGTTGAGAGGTGATTGCCTTTCTTTCTTTCTTTTCTTTCTTTCTTTCTTTCTTTTCTTTTCTTTTCTTTCTTTCTTTCTTTCTTTCTTTCTTTCTTTCTTTCTTTCTTTCTTTCTTTCTTTCTTTCTTTCTTTCTTTCTTTCTTTCTTTCTTTCTTTCTTTCTTTCTTTCTTTCTTTCTTTCTTTCTTTCTTTCTTTCTTTCTTTCTTTCTTTCTTTCTTTACAACCCCCTCAGCACTGGTTTACAAATGATCAAAAGCCATTGCTGCTGCTGCCAGCAAGAGTGTACTAACTCAAACAGAACCCCCCAGGAAGGACTCAGCTGTCCAGCCCCTGGCTGCAGGGAGGGTCTGAGCCTGGTGTTAATATCAGAGGATAGTGCAAAAGACACCTGCGTGCAGTGTCAGCAGGTGAATGATCTGCTCTGTCTGGAGGCAAAGCTTTAGGAGGAAGTGCAAAGGCTGAGAAGCATTAGGGAGAGCAAAACAGAAATTAACTGGTGGAGTTACACCCTTCCAACCCTGAGAGAAGCTCAGCAGGAGTCAGAGGAGCCTTGCCCTTGTTGCAATCAGGCAGAAGGAGGAGACCTAGGAGACAGTGGGGAATGGAAATGGCTCTCTATTGGAGAGGTAATAAAATTCCATCCTGACCCCTATCACCTACCCAGTGCCCTGACAGAATAGGTATGAGGCCCTGCATCCAGAGGGTCAGGCAGATGACACTAAAGAAAAAAATTCTGTCTGGAGAATGTCCCAGTTGCACTTTGTCTGTCAGCCAGATCACAGCCTCAAGTACTAAGAAGAAAAGAAGGGTAGTGGGTGACTCCCCTGTAAGGGGAACTGAGGGCCCTGTGTATTGACCAGATCCATTCCACAGGGAAGTCTGCTGCCTCCCTGAGACCCAGGTACTGGATATCAGCAGGAGATTCCCTAAGAACTAATGAACTTCATCTGTTCACCACTGTCTGGTGTACAGTTCTCAATATTCAGTGAAACAAGGAGAGGCATCAACAAAACTTCCACTCTGGACTTCTGGAGGGCAGACTTCAGCCTGTTCAAGAGACGGGTTTGGAGAGTACCTTGGGAAACAGCCCTTAAAAGCAAAGGGGTCCAGGAAGGATAGACATACTTCAAGAAAGAAGTCTTGGAGGCACAGGAACAGACTGTCCCTGTGTGCTGAAAGATGAGCTGACAGGGAACACAACCAGCCTGGATGGGCAAGGAACTTTTGAAGGAACTAAGGGGGAAAAAAAAAAAAAGGTGGGTGTATCACCTTTGGAAAGAGGGGCTGGCAACTCAGGAAATGTTTAAGGATGTTGCCAGGTCATGTAGAAAGAAGATTAGAGAGGCAAAAGCCCAATTAGAACTTCAGGAAACCCAGTCACTGCAATCAACCTTTACTTCCCAAAATACTATCCTTGGCTGGAGTACAAATGGAACTGGAATGCTGAGTGCTGAGCTCCTGAAGCCCAAAACATACATCCTAATACCAGAGATGCTTTGCTTGGCCTAAATCATTCAAAAGCACCAACACCCCCCTGAGGCCATACGTTAGATTTAGTCTTGGCCCATGTATCTCTCTGAAATGCATCTTTCAAACCAACCTTCTCTTCTCTTCATTCTCATCTTCCTCAGTAGGAAAAGTCTTCCACTGGAAGCGGGTTGTGATGTTACTCCTGTTTTTGATGAACACGGTTGTGTAGTTTGATGTGGTGATGAAAGTGTTCTCAACCTTCACGGAATTGGTGCTCAACCCAATGTTGACATCTACAGCTTCTCCGTGAAGGTTTGTGCAGATACCTTTTTCACCTGGAACAAAGCAAAGAGGAGTCTTTGTTCAGCTCAGTTGCTGATGGAAGCACAAGGAGCTGAGCAAACCACAGTTTGCACAAGGAAGTGTCACAGTTTTTAGCTGAATGACCATTCTATGGATCAGTACATTTATCACATCCTGACAGCTCTGTGTGTACAGCGTGAGGATGTCCTGGGCACCTCCTCAAACACCTTATTTCTCACTGTGTTGGTAGAGGTTTGGCACCAAGGTGACAGTATGTACAGTGAGATTGGGCAGATGTGCTCAGGTGACCCACTCAGATCACCAGGATTTCTGCATCAAAGCCCTCCAGGTGATGCTGAGGAGCCCTGTTCAGTCCTGCCTTGCCCAGGGTCTCCCCTGGGCATCCCACGAGACTCCTGTCTCTCCTGATCCCTTGGACCCCTTGTTGCTGACAAGCAAATATGCCTGGGGGCATGTGGGCAGAAAAAGGAGGCCGAGAGGAACCAGTGAAGTGACAGCCCACAGCAGGAGGGGACACAGGTGAGGAAACACAACCAGCCTGGCTCTGCAAGATGACAAACCTCTACAAAATGAACACCATGGAAATCATCATTATCATCATCTCCCTGTCCAAACCCACAGCCATATCAGTCTTGAAATATTTTGTATTGTTCTGATCTCAAGACTCAAGTGGGAGCATTTGAAATTAAATTTAAAAGGGACAAAAGAAATATTAATAAGTACAGAGCGGCTTCTTTATGAAGAATGAATGGGATTCCTCAGTCTACAAATCAAATGAGAGATAGATGTGAGAAATTTGCAATAGCATGAACAGCCTGGGGAATGGGGACAAGGAAAAAAATGTCTTAATTTTTCACCAAACAGGAACTCGAGGGCCTGAAAATGTTATTGGACAGAAACTAGATATGTGTGTAGAGGCCAACACAGAAAAAGGGTCTGTGCCAATGGAGAAGCAGCAGATGGGGACAGAGGTGTGCAAGGAATACATTGCATTGGAGAGACTGTGCTGGAGACCTCACACCTCACATACAGCACTGCCCAACAATAAAATAATTTAACTGCACCCAGGCATCGCCACACAATAGTGGAGAATCAGGATTCCTCCTTCCTCTACTCAGCAACTCCCAGCAAAACAGGATTCCAAAAATCTTTGCCCTGTCAGAGGGGATCCACTTTATCAACCCCCTAAACACCAATGAGTTCTCAAGATTTCTTTGGGGTAAAACTGTAACAGGGGTGGTTTTGTAATGCACATTTATGGTTTTATGTTTCACTGAGGATGGTTTGTTCTGTTTCCATAAAGCCACGTTTACTATCAATTTTCTAAACTGTTCTTTTGAAAATTTGAGTCCACCTGTGGTTCTTCACTTTAACAGTGGCAGTCAATTCAAACTCTCCCAGCATCCACCAGTTTTGATTAGGGACCCAGAAACATGGGAAACCAAAGGTCCCTATGAGCTTGTTACCTGGGGGCGTGCTTATGCATGTGTATCCACCCCCTCAGGCCCTCGGTGGATCCCCCAAAAGTGGGTGAAACCTTTTGTCCCCAAACATCCAGCTCCAGCAGAAGGGGATGAGAAGCAAGTTTCAATTGCTTCAAAAAGGAGACGCTGCCGAAAAGAAAACATCTCCTTGAAATGTGGTTTTACCTCTAGCAAGGACACAAACCTTTAATATGCTTTAAAAATGTCTGCTTTTTCCTTTTAGAAAAATCCTACCTCCCACTCATCCCAGTGATGAACCTTATCCAATATTGCCATATCCTGAATCGGAATGAAACCGATGCCTTTCTTCTAACTTATTAAACAAAAAAGGGGGAGATGTTGTAATGCGCATTTATGGTTTTGTGTTGCACTGAGGATGGTTTGTTCTGTTTCCCCCTCTGTTTGTATTGTGGTTGTCCCCTTCCCTTAACCCCTCCCTTTCCCCTGGCCAGCTCTGAGTGGCTGTGACCTGGGGTTCCTCCACCCCTGAGTTGGGGTTGAAAATACCCTGCGTTTCCCATGCTATCTCTCTTCTCCCTGGAACCCTTCAGGACAATAAACTTGGATCATCCCGGGAAGGAGAGCCTCCTCTAATCTTTTACCTTTATCCATGTCGGATAAAAAAATCCCCCATCTCTCTGACCCCGAGCTAGCCGAGGCAGGTCAGAGAGACCAGGGGGAAGATCCGACACAGAACGTTGCCTCATGTACTAATCTGCCTTTATCTGAACCCACAAGTTTTCTCAGTGTTGCCCTTCTCTCTGCCCCACCCCGCTGCAGAGGAGAGATGAGAAAGTCTGTGGGGTTTATCTGCCTGTCAGAGTTAACCTACAGCAAAACTAAAACCACAGCTGTCTTCCTTTTATACTGATATTTTTAAGTAAATTCACAAATTAGGAAACATATCAATTTTCCTAATATAAAAAAGGAAACAGCATGCAACTTGTTGTTGGGACCTGATGGCTCTACACAAATCATTACACTTTATGCACAGAAGTTTAGTCAACTCAGAGCTAGTGTTAAATAACATGGTTTTAAGTGAAGGGAGAGGGGAGGGAGGGGGGTGAGTGGGAAGTCTTGCCTGTTAATAACAGATCACCACAGCTTAATTAGTGAGTTGAGCTTCAGGCTGTAAGCACTCTCCTGGCTCACCCAGAAGAGCTGGCATTTCAACTTGTAAACCACCAAATTCAGAACAATGCAGAGGGCTTCAGAACCTACAAAACAAGGCACTGAAGAATCCTAGGAGATTGATGACACACAGGAAGAGCCTCTGAGCATTTAATGACTGAATGCCCAATATTAAATACACTGTAAACTGAAGACAAGATAGAGCAGTATGAATTTGAGTCAAGAAATCAATTACCAAAAGAGCACAATCTGGCAAGTATGTGGTCACAGCTAGAAATCCCCACTCCTTGGCACAGCTGGCACGTCTGCAGTTAGTCTGGAGACAGAGAGCTGCAAAATGGGTGCCCCTGGGGATGCTCCTCTTGTTAAACCCAGAAGCAAAGTGGTGCAAGTTAGAGCAGTAGTTTTCACTTTCAAATACCCTGGCCTTTGGGAGTGCACCTCACGGAGGCTGCTCTTCTGGAGTCTGAAATCCCATTATTGATGGGAAAGTATCCAGAAGGTAGAGGAAGAGCTGCAGCATCAAGCCAAGCCTTGCAGGGTTCCCTTGCACCTGGCAAGGAGCAAGTGCTGAAAGGCTTGTGCCACCCTCCTCCTTGAGCTCCTTGCAGGCCCCAGCAGACTTCCTGTTGCCTCTGACTGCAGATCCAACTAAGATCCAGTCATGTCCAGAGATCAAATCCTGAAGTAGCTCCATAGGTGCTTTGTTGCTTTGTGTCTGGGAGCTCTGCAATACCAAACACTGTAAACCTGTAGGTTTCTAGCCAAACCTGCTTCTATTCTAGCCCTTTAGACCTGCTTATATTCTATACTGCATTGATGATATTTAGGTACTGAATTATCAATAACTTTAGTCATAATGATCCACATAATCAGTGATCCGCATAATCATACATCTCACACAGGACCAAGAGTCTTCTCTCTACGAGTCTGCCACAATCCCCAGTGTTATCTGGGCCAAAGTACCACCAAGGTAACGTATTTGCTATCAGATCATCATCGGTGATCCTCAGAAGGGTGCCATGGGCTTCATGGTATGGGCTTAAGAGTAGTAGCTATCCAATTCCAGTGGCAAGGGACATGGCGGGACTTCAAGTAATGGTTAACACTGGCTCGAAAAGTTCCATGTACTTCACAAAGGTGGACAGAATCCAGTTCCCTGTCCCTGAAAGCTTCACCTGGAAGAAGAGGAAGACTGCACAGGATCTCATGGAATTTGTACTATGCCTGGCTAGAGAGCTCAGCATTCACAGACTTCTTCACATAAGACATTATTTTCCCTGCTTTATTGGTAAACGAGCTGTGCCAATGCCAATCCTCGAGGTTCTGGTCACACAACAGGTTCTTCAGTTCATTCACTGAGTCCTTCAGAGTAAGTGAGTTTCAATGTGATCACATGTCAAAGCACCCACTGCCTTAGCATTAAAAAATCTTCTTCATGCAGAGCTTCCCAGTTCCTGAAAGAATTTCAGTACTGAACTTCTCCAGCTTTGTCTTCAGAAGAATATGTGGATGATTCAGTTTCTTTATCCTCAGCTGAATTCACAAGGTCGGCATTACTGAAGCAGAAAACACACATCATTACCATCATACAGGTATAGAAATAGGCAAAGTTTGGTGGGTTTGTCTTTTTTTTTTCAATAACATTTTTTTCTGCTTAACGTCTGTATTCCAGAACAGGAAAGAAATGCTTAATGGAATCATATACCAATAAGAAAAGTGAATGAGGGCTATCATGAATAGAGCCATTTGGAAATTACAAAGTTCACCAGTTCCACTAAAGAGAGGTGGTAAAACCATGTAAGGGCAAGAGCAGTAATAAATGAACCAGGGGACCGGGTCCTCTGCACTCTGAGGGGTAACCAACAGCCAGGAGAAACAGACGGGGGGGGGGGGGGGGGGGGGCAGGTGTGTGAGATGAAGCCAAAAGGTTCTTGAGCTAAAGAATGGAAGTTGTTGGTTCTCTGTGTTGTTGTTTGGACTCTTTGGATTTGTTCAAGTTGGTTTGTTGGGTGGAATGCCTCTGGGCATCTTCACTGGGACCCTTGTCTTCCCCAGGAGGCTGTGTTAGATGCCTTGGGGATGAGGCTGTGATGTCTCTCAGCTGGGGGGGAAGGGAGGGGAGGGGTGGAGGTGGCCACTTTAAATCAGCTTGGATGCTGCACATATTTCTGCAAGGTTGTGTTCGAGCCCCAGAGCCAATAAAGGAGCTGAGAAGGGGATAGAGCCTGTGATTGAGGTGGGCAGGAACCCACTGTCCATGATTCCAAGACAAGGAGCTGGCCCAGGAGAAGCCTGTGGTACCTGCAGCCCTCAGTCCATCTCTTCCACATCCAGTTGGTGGCTAGGGGCGAAGCTTCCCCGGTCACCACCACCTCGTAGGTGGGGCCTCCCTCCACGTGGCACAGCGCCGTGACACGGGCGATGATGTTGGGGTGGCCAAAGAAGGTGAAGGTGACCAGCTGGCTCTCTCCCGGCTGCAGCTCACCCCACAGCGGTCGGACATCAAAAACCTGGTTGAGGAGAGATTGAGATGTTGAGTGTGGAAATGGATGCAGAAGAGCAGCTGTGCCTTGGAGTAAAGTACAGTCAGAGCTGGAGGGGCCTGTCCTCCAAACACAGCCAGAATCACCCTGATCTCATCCTGTGTTCATGCCACGGACCAGTGGAGGAACCATGGGGAAAATCTTCTCCCATAAGCACCTTTCCATGAATATACACTACATTAAAGTAAACTGCAATGTCTCCCAGCAGCAAGAAATTCTCTCTGCTGCAGAACTTGTCTTTGGGAACACTTCTCACTGCCTTCAGAAAAACAGGAGACTTGCAGGTGAGAGCCCTTGGAGCTGGGGGAAGGCTCATCTGACTTCTGAGGCTTTTCCTTCTCTCTCTGATTTACGTGCTGCTCTCTCAAGCTGCTACAGCCAAAGTTCCTACCCCAATTTCCTGTCAACCACCTGATGAGGTAAATGGGAGCAGTGCCCTCCACAGGTGCTGCACAGGGAGCATCCTGGGACAGCCCTACAAAATGTCCCCCATGGCCTCTGCAGTGACCAGTTGCTTCAGCAGCTTTGCGATGGGCTTGGAAGGATGTGAGCCCCCTCTGTGGCCAACGCTGAAGGCCACCAGTGGGAGCAGGGCTACAGAACCGCTTTCCACATTGGGAAGACGGACATGAGACAAATTCCCACTTACCTCCTGCATGCTAGGGTTGGGGTGCTTCACCTCTGAGATCTGACCCAATTCCCTCTTCCTCACTGGCCTCTGAGGCTCCACAGCAGTGGATGACAGCACCTGGAAAACAAGCACCACAGGCTGCAGTGAGCAGCTGGCTGCTCTGAGCAAGATCTCTCTGCTGCAGGCTCCACCACCTCACCACAGCAGCAGCAGCTGAAAAAGGGACCTGGGCACAAATCAAGTGTGGAAATGCCCATGCCATCAGTGAAGTCTGGAAATGTCCATGCCATCAGTCAAGTGTGGGTCCAAACCCACACACACATGAGAGTTGGGCTCCATCAGCACTTCCTGCATCAAACTTGCGTGAGGGAACTGGGTGCCCCCAGCACTCAGGCAGGGCACAGGACAGAAAGGCAGCAAAAAGGGACGTTGGCACAAGCATGACATTTTGGTGGCAAGCTGAGGAGGCAATGCAAGCGGTAGGTGCACAGGAAAATCTACCTCTGTATCTGCTGGCTGCTGGGCAGAGTCCTCTATTGTTTTTGGGGTTTTGGTCGGCTCCTCCACACCTTCAGTCATGAAGTGTCTCCTTGGAAAGCCTCCCTTCTTCTCTGATGGCTGCCATTTGAATTGAGGTGGTGAAGGCCTGAATCTGGAAAATAACATAGCTATGATCATGGACTTGTAGTGGGAGAGAGAGATGCCTGCAAGAGCAGCTCCTCACCAGGATGCAGCCCCTGGCTGGCTGCTGGGGTCTTGAGCTCAGGAACAGCCACTCCAAAAGCAGGCTGGAGCAGGTCCATGCTGGAGCAGCACAGGGATGATGCACATACCTTATGGTGTTCACCTGGTGGTCTATCAGGAATGACCAGTGGTACTGGGCGGGAATTGGGCCGCAGTTGGTCATCTCCATATGCAATTCTTGTTCTGTGTGGTTTATGATGCAGCCAAAGTCCACGGCCTCAGCCTGGAGATGGAGATTTGGGAAGTAGACTTCTCCCCAAACAGTGATCTGCTTCTCATGAGGATGCTCCATGAAGCGCATCCTGAGCACCCTCTTTACCACCCAGCTGTTCAAATTCTTTTTATAAGCTGGGTTAAACTGGATGTAGAGATGAAGTTCCTCACCTACATCCAGCGTCAGGGGCTGCAAGGAGGTAGATGAAAAGCATTAATCACCTTTGTGATCAAGTCCCAAGGCCTGGCAGCAGGAAACAGTAAATGTTCCAAGTGCGACCCCAGCGTAGGCTTCTCAGTTCACCATCATTTCTTTACAGTGAGGATCTGTATGCAGGCACCACGCTCTGATCTGAGATTCTCTCAGCCTCACGTTTCTGTGCTCAGCAGCAATACAAGGGGATGGCTGCTGGACAGCTGGGATGCTTGCTAGGAGACACCTTTAGTGTGTGGCTTGCCCCGATCTGCTTTCCCGCTCCCCTCTCCTCATGTTTTACAGCCAGCATGGATGTTACCAATTCAGATAAGATTTTGATTCCTTTGGCAGCTCTCCTGATGCAGCTCAGGCCAATCCACTGCTGACACTACAGAATAAACTTCTCAACTCGAAGACCTCTCAACAGAATGCACCACCACATCTCTCCTCTTCACAGCCCGCTGAAAAAGGCCACAGATGCTCACCTTGGAATCTGCAGGGAGGGTCTGCCAGTCCACACTGCAGGTTTGGAACGGCTGCTTCAAGTTCAGCACAATGCTGAATGGCAGTGAGCAGATGTTTTTTAAAGACGGAGGCTGGTACTGCAAAGTCAGGACATCACTGGGCTTCTACACAAACAGGAGACATGGGAAAACAACCTCAAGCGGCCATAGACCTCCTTCCCCTTCCAATGCATTTCACGTTTTTCAACACCAGAAGTGCATATATTTCTCTTTACTTCCAGCCAATTTAAGAGTTACGCCTTTAAATGCCCAGATGCAATCCAGAGACCTACCTTTTCTACACGGAAGGTGATTGCCCTGGAAGATATTTGTACAACAGGCCAAATGAACTTGCAGGTGACATCCACTTCCATGACCTATTTCTTTGCAATCTCTTTCCCGAAGGCAGCATAACACAGCAGCCGGCCCTTCACCTCCTGCATGCAAGATTCATTTGTCACCCAGCGCGTGCTGGCAGGCCAGACACCCCCCAGTGGCTTGCCACCCACCCATGGGCCCTATTCCTGTCACTTATTATTAGTAACTGTCATTAGCCTCTGCTCTCCTCAATAGCTCCCTTTTCCTTCTGTGCCGCTGCCAGTTTATTCTAAGTATCTGTGCCCAGGGGTCCTGGAGCCAGGGAATGCACACCAGACTTAGGTGGCAGCTTCTCTGCAGAGTTTCATTTCCCCTGCAAAGAAAGGTCCTGGCAGGAGAACACCCCAAGACTCTGCTAAAATCTCCCCCTCTGAGTTGCTCTCCAAGGGTGCTGCAAAACCTGGCTGCCCCTGGGACACCAGGGCTGGCTGAGAGACAGGGGCATGCAGTAAGAGAGAAGTTGACAAAAATCAGTTTGTCAATTATAATGATCCCTGGGAACAGTTTCCCGCCTGGATGGACATCACACTGATCATTTGAGCTGGCACACTGCGTTTTCCCCTTCAGGACTCAGGGCTAGACCAGCCCTCTGCCCATGTTTGTCTTCAGAAGCAAAGCAGTGCTGCTCCCAGACATTCCTGCCATTCACAGGGCTTCTGTTTTACTCCCTACGTCCCTCAGAAAAAAAACACTTGACAGTAGTTGAATTTACTTCCTGCCTGGGC
This sequence comes from Cinclus cinclus, assembly GCF_963662255.1. Lineage (NCBI taxonomy): Eukaryota > Metazoa > Chordata > Aves > Passeriformes > Cinclidae > Cinclus > Cinclus cinclus. The sequence continues at coordinate 22,587,051 of NC_085056.1, read as the reverse complement.
TTCTAGTCTAAGCTCAATTTATTTTCTCTGCTCTTCCTTTCTGCCTCAGCACATGGCAGTGGTAACCCCTGTTTGCCCGAAGGAGCAGTACTTCCTTCAGCCTCAATTTTGGGAGCAGCAAGTTGGGTTTATGGCAGCTACGGAAACACAAAAGGGCCTTAGCAACTGATGGTGGCCAGCAAGTAGAGCAACTGGCTTTAAAACCATTTCTTGAAGTCACTTGCTCCTTTTGCCAGGCAAATGCCAAGGGGCTGCAGAAGAAGCCGCAGTGGGGGGGATCTGATAGGGAAGGCTCTGCCCTTGGCAGGGCCTCACCTGGACTGTGCTGGAGCAGCCTTCCAGCACCATCTCCACACTCTGGCCCGGCCTCACACCCACATGCAGCGGCCGGACCTTTAACACTGGGTTGCCAGGTCTGCAGGTCCAGGAAGCATCTTTACTCTTGGTGCCCCTGTGGGCAGGGAGACGAGTGGTCTGCCAAGAGGTGCTGAAACCTTCTGTTCTCCAGTACAGCCAATTGGTGTGGCATCCTCTGTTTGTCACTTTGAACTGGTAACAGCAGGGAGTAAAGCTAGAAGAGAAGCAGAGATGGAAAATGTCATAGGAGCTGCCATTTCCCTGCCATCATTCAGCTTCAGCTTCACCCTGATGGTATTCCCTGAATGCACACTCTGCAATAAAACCTCCACCCAAAAGGCTGCCCAGGCTCAAAGCTTCAGCCTGGCCAGGTCTTCTAGCTTTTCCATTTCTGTGGTTTGCCAGGATATCTAGCGATCCTCAGATGACATATTTCTAAAGGAACTCCTGTGGCTTCAGGGAAACAGAGCTGGGACTTTGAGTACTGAAGAAGATCTAGCCTGAAGGACTATGGAAAAATTATTCCTTGCTGAACCCACAGGAGAAGTGGAAGCTGAGAGTCTCCTACCTGCAGTAGAACTTCAGGTTGAGCCCCAAATCCAGAGGCACGTCAGGGACAATTGTGGTGCCAGTGCCCACAGCCTGGACAGAGATGATGGTCGCAGGTCAATGAACACCTTCACCTTGCCCTTCAATTCCTTGACGTCATTCAGGTTGGCTGTGACAGTCACCAACAGCTGACATTTAGGGGGGACCACTCCTTTACTGGGTTCAACCCTCCAGCACGAGTGTTTCCCAGCCTGTAAGACAAGCCAAACATGAACTTGGGATGGAAGCCGTAGACCCTGCTCTGCTGTGAGCTGCAGGAATCAGGAAGGCTAAAGAGATGAGTGGAAAAACTACAAACATTTCATTTCCCTAAATGTAAGCTATGGTGTCTGGCAACAGCAATTCTCTTATACAACCTGTATTTTAGCTTCCTGTATTAGACCCAGGTGATTAGCCCTGTTTTGCTCAACCCAAGGGATGCTCCTCCTCAAGAGAAGGTTATTCCCACTCCCGACACTCTTTGGAGTGCTTGCCAAGGGAAGCTCTTGACTCCCTCCTGGCTTCCCAACAGCAGAGCTAGGTCTGCACAAAGGCTCAAGATCAGAGGAAGCCAGGCCTGCTCAAATCCCAGCCCAGCCGTCACACAGCTGGAGGACACTGCTGAGAGCTTGAAGAATAGCTGTGCAAAGCCAGCTGAGCAAAACCCCCAAGTCTCCTTTCTCCAGGGTCCATCAGTGCTTCTCAACAGCCCCTGAAGGACTGGGACCCCTGCTTCCCACCCATCATCAGCTGTACAGAGGTGCCCCAGTGCCCTCTGCCTTGGAAAAGTCACCTCTAAGTGGCACCTCTAAATAGCAGAGCAGGAAAGCAGGAAGCAGAAAAAAATCCTGCAGGACCTGCCCTCTGGGCATGGCTTGGTCTTCCCAAGCATCTCATCCTCTGGTTTCTCATGGACCTCCCTCTACAGATGGGGAAAGAGAGCTGCAAGTGCCCCGGGGAGGGAGGAAAGGCCTTGCAGCAGCACAGCTGCACGGACACAGCTCTGCAGGTCCAGCCCTGGTACGAGCTTGTGAAACCCATCCTTGACACACCAGGCCCACCCAGCCAAGGTGCATTGCTCCCTGCACAGGCTGAAAGCAGAATTTCATTGTGGAGTCAGGGAAAGCTGCCCTGGCAATCCCCCACTTTGGGGTCACATTTATCCCCTAAACAGCTGGAAAAGCAGCAAGAGGAAAATTTGCCCCACTATTCCTTGGCCCAGGAGGCTGAGCCTGGGCTCTCAAACAACACCCGATGCTCTATCCACAAACACAAACCAGTCCACAGTGTCAGGGCTGGCTTTAACCAGCTCCACAAGTTGAACCCACCCAATATCCAGAAAATCCAATGTCTTTTCAAAGCTGTTTTCAAGCCTCTCACACATTCCCCCTCCAGCAGGGAGCACACCCCACTCAGCCCCAAGCCACAGACCCTTCCTGGGTGCATCTCCTGCCAGAGGAGCAGCTACAGATTAATTGCTGCAGCTTGTCTCCCCTGTGTAACCTCCACCAATGAAATTACCTTTCCCTGCAGGTGGTCTCCAAAGATATTCTGCAATGCTACAGAGACCACAGGCTCCGGGGATGCACAACCCTCACAGGTGCATTTGTGTGCAGCAGCCCTATAGGCTTGACCCACAGAAGTTGTGAAGCTTGCCTTCCCTCAAGCACTTTGAGGATCACCCCCATGCCTTCCCTGTCCCTCAGTCTCTTGGTCATTCCCACCCTGTTCCCCTGTTGGTTCCCAAGCCCTAACCCCACACCTGTGCTGCCCCCATGTGCCCTGGTCATTGGTCCTTGATGCTTCTTTCCCCACCCCAGAACCCCCGTGTACTTAAAAGCCAGGCCCTCAGACCAGGCCAGGGCCTTTTGCCTCTGGCCTTGGACTGTGCACACACGTGGCTCAACTAAATATCTCTGTGGAACCCATGCAAAGGCCCTTCCTGCTTCATTACCCGCTTCCACCCTAAAAACAACCCTGACCACTGTAATAAAAACAACATAAAAATTGTTCATTAAAATAGAAGGACTACCAAGAGTTCAATAAAATAACAAAGAATAGAACCAGATCTGAGAGGGCACAAGTCATGCACCCGTAGTCCACAAGAATGTCTTGATTAGTTTGAGCTGAGTTAATTAACCATACTTAAGTATCCATTGTTCAACGTGTAAAAAGGATCTACTGATAAGGCAGAGGTTCTGCCAGGAAGAGAAGTCTTCTTCATTCCAACAACCACCGGAGAGCAAATTATGACCCCTATCAACAGGCAGTGCCAGCGCAGACACGATTGCAAAAGGGACACGTACACCAGAAACAAGGGGTATAAAACCCAAAGGACTGAGAGAGGAAAGTGCGCGCCGTTGGTGGAGTGCTAACTCCCGGCCGCCCAGCGCTGCTTTTGCTTGTTACCGCTTGCTTAATAAATTCCCCTTGTTGATGTTCAATTGGCTCTGAGTCAGTGTGTGTGACAAACACTTATAACAAATTGGTGCCGTGACTCGGATAAGGGCAACCCGGTGGGAGACCTCCACCAGGGAGGTGCCCCGCTTTTAGCGGCCTTGGTGCTGCGTCCACCCTCCCGGACCCTTACCAACGAACCCTAAATTGGTAACAAGCAAAGGAAAACCGGTAACCCCATAATCTTTGTGCACGAAGCCCCGGGCGAAGACGCAGGAAGCGTAAGTATATTTGGGAATCCGCTCGGTTGGGGTTGGGTATCCCAGGACACAGCAAATGAGACGCCCAATGTGGGCGAAGTGAGTGCGGACCTCTGAGTAGTGCGGTTCCCAAATCCCGTGAGGGACTGGGCCACAAAAAGAGGGAAACGTGTGTGTGAGTGTTTGTTGGTGTTCTGGAAGATGGGACAGGGGAAAAGCAAGCCCTCTGATCCCATGGGTAAGGGGACCCCAGTAAAGCTCCCCCAGATACCCCCTGACAGTCCGTTAGGGATGATGATTAAATATTGGAATTATTATCCTTCTAGGAAAGGGAAGGATAAGGTCAAAATGATACATTATTGTATGGAGGTGTGGGGAGGAAAACAGATCCATGGAGATAATCTGTTTTGGCCAGTATTCGGAAGTTCTGAAGATTGGATTTGCCAGGCATTAAATATTTATGTAAACTCTAAAGAACCTTTTTGACTGGAAGAAAGTGAATATGCTGCCCTTTGGATAGTGGGAGAAACTAGGACTAGATTGTTTGCCCTAAACACCTGGGGAGGAAAAAAGAAATCTAAACGATCCGAGGAGGTCCCGACTGCTCCCCCCTGCCATACATATCTCCTCCTCTCCCAGTTCCCCCACCTCCCCAGGCACAAGTCCTAGAGTCAGATCATGAAGAAGAATCCGGGGAACGAGAACTGGGGAACCACGAGTTAAGATCCGAAGATAACCGAAGGATCACTCGCAGCCAGTCTAGGAGGGATAGAGAAGGTCCAACCCTGTATCCATTAAGAGAAGTGGGCCTGGGGATGATCCCTAATCCAAATGCTGGACAACAGGGGCAGCCTGCCCAAATACCGGGCATAGGCTATGTAGAAGTGCCCCTTAATTCTGGAGATGTTAGAGAATTCAAGAAGGAGATGGGACATTTGCTAGAAGATCCCCTTGGGGTGGCAGAAAGAATTGACCAATTTTTGGGTCCCAATATATATACGTGGGATGAAATGCAGTCTATCATAGGAATTTTGTTCTCTTCTGAGGAAAGGAGGATGATCAGAACAGCGGGAATGAGGGTGTGGGACAGGGACCACCAGGCAGGTCCCCAAGCTGATGTGAAGTGGCCATTGCAACGCCCTAATTGGGATAAGCAAAATCCACAGCACCGAGCCCATATGGCAGACTTAAGAACTATCCTAATCCAAGGAATCCGGGAATCTGTCCCTCGGGGACAAAGTGTAAATAAAGCCTTCTGTGAAAGCCTAAAGAAAGATGAGGACCCTACTGAATGGATAGAGAGGCTCCGAAGGTCATTTCAACTATATTCCGGGGTGAACCCTGATACTCCAGAAGGGCAAGTGTTATTAAAAACTCAATTTGTAGCAAAATCTTGGCCTGACATCAGGAAAAAGTTAGAGAAAATTGAGGATTGGCATGATCGTGGTTTAGACGAATTGTTGCCGGAAGCGCAGAAGGTGTATGTCCGGAGAGAGGAAGAAGGACACAGGAAGCAGGCTAAAGTAATGATGGCAGTAGTACGTGAGGGGCAACGGGTAACAACTAGTCGATTCCCCTCGAAGGCGGGCCCTCCTAGAACCAGAAATGTGCCTAGAGAAAAGGAGGGTACCCAGGGGACTCGTTATTATTGTGGAAAGAGAGGGCATTTTCGGAGAGATTGTCGGAAAAGGATTGCAGATGAGAAAGAATTTAAGGAAGATTAGGGGGGTCAGGGGCTCTATTTGCTGGGGACCCGAGAAAGATCAGAGCCCCTGGTAAAGCTGAAAGTAGGTCCCCAGCAACAGGAAATAGAGTTTTTAATTGACACTGGAGCAGAAAGGTCCACAGTACAAAGCCTCCCTTTAGGATGTAAAATATCAAAAGAAAGAATCCAAGTTGTGGGAGCGAAGGGAGAACCTTTTAGTGTACCTGTGATTAAAGATGTAGCTTTTGAAAGCAGCTCAAAATTGGGTTTAGGAACCCTCCTGTTGGTACCTGAAGCTGATTACAATCTTTTAGGAAGAGATCTTATGGTAGAATTAGGAATTGAAATTAGTATAGAAAATAAACGATTAACAGTAAAATTATGTCCATTGCGAGTAGAGGATGAACAGGAAATAAACCCAGAAGTTTGGTATACCCCCGACACTGTGGGTCGATTGGAGATAGAACCGTTTGAAGTGACATTGAAAGACCCTGACATTCCAGTAAAGATTAAGCAATATCCAATTTCAGATGAAGGGAAAATGGGGATAAAACCCGAAGCTGAAAGACTTCTAAAACAAGGATTGTTGGAACCCTGCATGTCCCCTTTTAATACACCCATTCTCCCTGTTAAGAAACCTGATGGGAAATACCGGTTAGTACATGATTTACGGGAAATTAATAAAAGAACCGTGGAACGATTTCCCATAGTAGCAAACCCTTACACCCTGTTGAGCCAATTAGGACCTGATAATCAATGGTATAGTGTAATAGATTTAAAAGATGCTTTTTGGGCGTGCCCCTTGAAAGAGAATTGTAGGGATTATTTTGCATTTGAGTGGGAAGACCCAGATACTCATAGAAAACAGCAGCTTCGCTGGACGGTTCTTCCTCAAGGATTTACCGAGTCCCCCAATTTGTTCGGCCAAGCACTTGAACAATTACTAAGTGATTATAAGTTAGGAGAAGGGGCCGTGTTGATTCAATATGTGGATGACTTGTTGATTGCTGGCAAGGAGGAATGGGTGGTAAGGCAAGAGAGCATAAAGCTGTTGAACTTCCTTAGTTTAAAAGGACTGAAGGTATCAAAATCTAAACTCCAATTTGTAGAAGAAGTAAAATACCTGGGATACAGGCTGAAGCAAGGAATGAAAAAGATAGATCTGGATAGGATAAAAGGGATCTTATCTATGCCAAGGCCACAAACAAAACGAGAGGTGAGGCAATTACTGGGATTATTTGGATATTGTAGACAATGGATTGAGGGGTTTAGTGGGAAAGTAAAATTTTTATATGAAAAATTAACCAAGACTGGTTTACTTAAGTGGAATCAGTTAGATGAAGACAAATTACAAATTCTCAAGACAGAGTTGGTAAATGCACCTGTATTAAGCCTCCCGGATTTAAAAAGGCCTTTTTATCTCTTTGTAAACACAACGGAAGGAACAGCATATGGGGTGTTAACCCAGGATTGGGCTGGTAGTAAAAAGCCTGTGGCCTACCTATCTAAATTACTAGATCCGGTATCAAGGGGTTGGCCAACATGTTTACAGTCGATAGTGGCTGCTGCTCTGTTAGTAGAAGAAGCTGTAAAAATCACTTTTGGGGGAGAGTTGCATGTTTTGTCTCCTCACAACATAAGGGGGGGTCCTCCAACAGAAAGCAGACAAATAGATAACTGATGCTCGGCTTTTAAAATATGAAGGGATCCTTATATGTTCTCCTAAATTAAGCTTAGAGACTACCTCTCTCCAAAATCCCGCCCAATTTTTATATGGGGAACCGAGTGAAAACTTAAAGCATGATTGTTTAAGGGTAATAGAAGAACAAACAAAAATCAGACCAGACCTAGAAGAGGAAGAATTAGAATATGGGGAAAAACTGTTTGTGGATGGGTCTTCCCGAGTAGTTGAAGGAAGGAGAAAATCTGGTTATGTAGTAATTAATGGCAAGACCCTAGAGGTAATAGAATCAGGACCACTAAATTCTGTGTAGTCAGCGCAGGCTTGTGAATTGTATGCTGTGTGGCGAGCATTGAAATTATTGAGAGGAAAAGCAGGAACAATCTTTACAGACTCAAAATATGCTTATGGGGTGGTGCATACCTTTGGAAAAATTTGGGAAGAGAGAAGTTTAATTAATTCCAGGGAAAAGGATTAATTCATGAAGATTTAGTAAGGAAGGTTTTACAGGCTCTAAGGTGGCCCACTGAAATAGCTGTGGTCCATGTAAAAGGGCACCAGACTGGAGTAAACAATTGAGTGAGGGGAAATAACCTAGCAGATCACGAAGCAAAGGCCGCAGCCCTCAGGGTATTAAAAGAAAAGGCTGCAGGAGTTAAGAGAAATTGCTCCTTTTGTGAAAAATATTTAAACAAATTACCTTGTATGCTTTGCTGGGAAGATTCCACAATAGATAAGATAGAATGTGTCTGTTTGAACCCCACTAAGACGCATTGTTATTATCACGGGCCAATTCAAATACTCACATTCACTGAGAGAGAACAACAGAAATTGAATGAAATGGGGGTAGTGAAAAAAAGGAAATAAACGAGAATTGCCAGACGGTCGCGAAGTTCTTCCAAAACCGGTAGCCCGAAGAATTTTGGAAGCCATCCACTCCAAAACTCACTGGGGTACACAAGCCTTGATAGATCATTTTGCTATTAAATATGTCTGTATTGGGATGTATAATTTAGCAAAACAGGTCACACAACAATGTTTAACCTGTCAAAAGGTGAATAAGAAGCAGTGGAGACCACGGGAAGCTGGGGGAAGGGATTTAGCCTACAGACCTTTTTCACACATTCAAATTGACTTTACTGATTTGCCTAAGGTAGGGAGATACAAACATTTATTAGTGATAATTGACCATTTAACCCATTTTGTAGAAGCTTTTCCTACCTCTAGAGCAACTACACAAGCAGTGGTGAAAATTTTGCTAGAAGATATCATCCCTCGATATGGGTTAATAGAAGTGATAGATTCAGACAGGGGGGCACATTTTACATCTAAAATCGCTAAAGAAATTGTTTCAGCCCTGGGGACAAAATGGAAGTATCACACTCCTTGGCACCCACAGAGTTCAGGGAAAGTAGAAAGAATAAATGGAGAAATAAAGAAACAACTAACCAAGCTGATGTATGAAACACAATTATCTTGGGTAAAATGTTTACCTTTAGCTTTGCTAAATATACGCACTCAAACCCGGACTGATGTAGGGATTTCCCCCTTTGAAATGCTTTACGGAATGCCGTATAATATGGATGCCCCAGCGGATCATCCCGAGATAAGTAATCAACAAATTAGTCATTACATAATACAGCTGACACAAGCTCGTGATAAACTCAGAAAAGCTGGATTATTGGTACAAAGACCTCCTCTTGACTTAGAGATTCACAATATAAAAGTGGGTGATAAGGTTTTGGTTAAAACATAGAAAGAAAATACGTTAACTCCAACTTGGGAAGGTCCCTATGTTGTGTTACTCACTACAGAAACTGCCATCAGAACCGCGGAAAAAGGCTGGACTCATGCAAGCAGGATAAAAAGACCTATACACCCCTCCTCCGAGGAACCGTGGAAAGTAACCAGCGTTCCAGGAGATCTTAGAGTCACCCTAAAACGGACTTAAATGAACACTGTGAAGGTAGTTCAGGTACAATGAGACAGCAAAATTAAGTGTAACTACTTGATAACTGGATATTTCAAGATATATTGCTCGAACAAGGATTGTGGTTGTTATCCATTTGTATGTTTTGTTTGTAAAATTTGCCAAGAACGGTGGTGGGTCCATTGTTAGAGAGGAAGTCCACCTAGCAGTGTTTGTAAGAATTGCTATCAACTAGAACGGGAACTTACTAAAAGGATTTTACGTGAAGGGGAAGGGTATTCACAAGGGGGGGCAAGGTCAGAAAATTATTGCTTCCATCCTAATGAACCAGTTCCTTTCATAGCTAAAATCATTAAGGGAAATTGTAGAAAAGCAGTACCTGGGGTCTGGTGTTCTTCACCGCAAGTGAAGGATAAGAACTGGGAATCTTATAAAAAGAGGCAACAAAAACGACATGGCCCTCCTGAAGAATATCCTTGCTGCCGAGAAGATGGTTCCCCTCGCGGCTCGAATCAACCGAGTCGGTGAGCGAGGCAGAGGGATAAGAAAAGGTGGGGGAGAGAACCCAAAGACTGGAACAATTCAGAAATGTTCCGAGAACTGCCTCAAGGATTTTAAATCCCAGAAATCACTCATAGACCCAGAGGGGGGCTGCAAAAATAAAAATTTCACATTAAGACACAAAGGAATTGAAAATAAAAATCCACCAGGACCACACCCTTCTTGGCAGGTTATGGGAATTTTAGCTGTAATATATATACAAATCAGCCAAGTAGATGCTTATGCGAACAAGCATCAACCTTTCAAATGGTCTTTGATACAAATAGAAGACTCAATAGTTATAAACTCAACAATTACGACTGCAGCCCCAAGCTTCCAAACACATTTGAGCTCAATTATTCAAGCAGGGACTGATAACACATACAAAAGACAAGTACAATCTAAGGCCTTTTATATGTGCCCAAGCTCAAATCCAGGACGGGGTTATTGCAATTGGCCTGGACATTACTATTGTGCATATTGGGGATGTGAAACTATTGCCTCTGATTGGGAACCGGGGGCAGGCCAAGACAGATACCTTAGAGTCGGGTGGGGACCGCCTGGATGTCAAATACCCAAACATGGATATGATGGCACAGTGCAAGGGGGAAATCGAAATACCTGTTGGATGATTTACCTTAACATAACCAATCCACAGGATCCAGGGTGGAATATTGGGAAAATCTGGTGAATTCGGTTTTGGGAACCTGGCACAGACTGAGGAGGATTAATACTAATAAAGAAAGAAATAGCCCCAAAAGACCTAGTGGGTGTCGGTCCTAACCCAGTGGTAAGAGTCCCCGAAATTATATACCATCCAGAGGAATATGTATATCAAGCCCAAAATACCCCAGAACATCATTTACAAAAAAGAGAACCCTTTACTGCCCTTACTGTGGCCACACTTATGTTGGTAGGCACTGCGGGAGCTGGTACAGGAATAGCTTCCCTAGTGAGGCAAACAACAGAGTTTAATACATTAAGGATAGCAGTAGATGAAGATTTAGCTAGAATAGAAGAATCAATCACAGCCTTAGAAAAATCTGTTCGATCTTTATCTGAGGTAGTATTACAAAACCGAAAGGGGCTAGATTTAATCTTCCTTCAGCAAGGAGGATTGTGCGCAGCACTTAAAGAAGAATGTTGCATTTATGCAGATCACACCGGGATTGTTAGAGATACAATGGCTAAACTGAGAGAAAGGCTAGAGCAAAGAAAGCGAGAAAGAGAAGCTCAACAGTCCTGGTATGAAACTTGGTTCAACAGTTCTCCCTGGCTTACTACTCTGCTATCTACAATTGCAGGTCCTTTGTTATTTCTGGTGTTTGGATTAACTTTCGGACCTTGCATCTTTAATAAGGTCATAGAAATTGTAAAAGGGCAATTAGAAGCTGCTCACCTGATGTTAATTAAAGCTAAATACGAGCGCATCTTAAATGATGAGGAGGTGGAAAAAGAGCTTGCATTGAGGTATCAAGAATTAAAAAGATTTAATGAACAAATTATGAAAGAAGAAAAGGAGGGATTGTAATAAAAACAACATAAATATTGTTCATTAAAATAGAAGGACTACCAAGAGTTCAATAAAATAACAAAGAATAGAACCAGATCTGAGAGGGCACAAGTCATGCACCCGTAGTCCACAAGAATGTCTTGATTAGTTTGAGCTGAGTTAATTAACCATACTTAAGTATCCATTGTTCAACGTGTAAAAAGGATCTACTGATAAGGCAGAGGTTCTGCCGGGAAGAGAAGTCTTCTTCATTCCAACGACCACCGGAGAGCAAATTATGACCCCTATCAACAGGCAGTGCCAGCGCAGACACGATTGCAAAAGGGACACGTACACCAGAAACAAGGGGTATAAAACCCAAAGGACTGAGAGAGGAAAGTGCGTGCCGTTGGTGGAGTGCTAACTCCCGGCCGCCCAGCGCTGCTTTTGCTTGTTACCGCTTGCTTAATAAATTCCCCTTGTTGATGTTCAATTGGCTCTGAGTCAGTGTGTGTGACAAACACTTATAACACCACCACATAGCTGGGACCAGCTGTGCCTCTCAAGGCTTTGGGCAGAGTTGGAGCTTCCCCCCCCCCATGCCCAGGAGCAGGTTGGTCAGAGCAGCACAGGTGAGTGTCCAGCTTGGCAGAAGGAATTACTGTGACAAAGGGAAAGGGAAAAAGCACACGCTCGGGGCTTCACCTTTACACTGGCTGCCCGACTGCAGTGGCACAGCCAGGCAAGATGCTGGACTGTCCCTGAAGCAACACACGATGTTCCCTACTGCACCAGGACAGCCCCCAGCCACAGGAACACGGCACAGAGAGGTGGGGAGGGGTTCTGCAGCTTCACAGTGCTGCTGGACAACAGGCAGGGGAGGGAGAGGAGGGACACGAAGGGACTTCTCCAGCCTCAATACTGCTCAGGCCCACTCACAGTGGCTACTCACAGTAAGAGGTTTCTCGGCCTCTCTGACCAGCATTCGAATACGAGGTTCCACCCCTCTGCCCTGGAATCCAGAGGCCATTCTGGAGAATGTCTTTGCTCAACTGGAAGGAGCAACAATGGAACTCTGAAAATCCAGACTCCCATTCATGGCAGACCCGAAGGATACACTGCTGTCTCCAGGCTGTGGTATCCTTCAGAAGTGAAGAAAATGAGGCCACCCCACCCTGATTCATCTTGAGACCATATTTAAGTGTCTGAGCTTAAATTGAGCTAGAAATAGAACCCCAAAAGAAACAGACCCTGAAACATAACAGCCTTTTGCTTTGGGTGCAGTCCCATGAACCACTCAGAGTTTTCTGGCACTCCTCATCTCCCACCTTTTCCATCACTTAGGGAATGCCATTTTCTGAAATTATTAACCAAATGTCTATTAATATCCAAACTGTCCCTTATCATGCTTTACAGGTTTTTGGTGGGAACAGCAGGAAAGTGAATGCCACATGGCTGCTTACGTGACTAAAACAGCTCAGCTCCTTCAGATGCTCCTCAGACTCATGGGGAGGCTGAAGACAGGTAATTACCTTGGACAGGTAATACCCTCTTTGAGAATTGACTGCTCACTGCTCAGTTGAGCTGCTAGAAATTAGCTTTCAGGTCACCAAAAGCTGCTTGAAGGCTGCAGGCAACCTGCAAGATCAGAGTCCAGACAAGGACTGCCAGTGTGACTGTGCTGACATCAACACAGCACCAACAGTGATTCATTGTGACGTCAGCGGCGGTGCCACAGATGGATCCCAGAACAGGGCAGAACCAAGTTCTGTGTGTGCATGGAGCCTGGGAAGTGAGTGGGCAGAGCTGGAGGAGAGAGAGCTCAGAGCCTGACACTGGCCAAAGCACTCTCGTGTCTCTGTTCGTGAGCTCCTGCTCTGCTGCAGGATTGCGAGTCAGCATTGCTGCTGGAACACCACGACCTTGCCAGTGTGCACCTGCTTATTTCTTCTATGAAAGAGAAATAGCCAGTAGCGTCCCTCTGAGGGGAAGAGGGAAGATGAGCCTTTGCTAGATGGGCCAGAGAAGTCAGCGCTTGGGTTTCTCTACAAAGAAAGACAAATCCTCTCCACACCCATTGGCAATTGCAGCTGCTTGGCCACAGTGTATTTAATCGTACTTTTACATGAAAAGTGGTCATACATAATCCGGGGAAGTGAAGACTGCTACGGCACCAAGGAGGGGCCAGGACATCTGCTACTGTGGCACAGAGTCTTGGTCACACTGCTGAGCCCCAGAGGGTGCCTGAGTCCATTGCTCAGGAGCTTCCCAGGGCCTTGGTTTAACCCTTTCCCAGAAACGGCTCTTCCTTGAAAGACTTTAGTTGGAAATTGGAGAAGGATCTGGATGAAGCCTGCCTGCATCCTGCTAAGGGGTCTCCTCATGCTATGGAAACACTGCAGCAGGACAGAGGGTGCTGCTGATTACCTCCCGGATAGAAGCAGCAGTTTTTAGACTGGGTGGCTCAGCCCAGGAAGCAGGAACAGCTGCACGATGGCAACATCTGCTGCAGAGAGAGGCAGAGGTTCCTGCAGCTCAGAAAACTCCGCAGGAGCCTTCCCTGGGGGCAGAGCGCCGTGTGAACGCCTCACGCTCCTGTTCAGGATAAGCTTACACTGCCACTAGACGGGACTAATCCTGTCCAAATGGCTTTCTCCTGATGGAGGAATCTCTCTGCTCCCAGCTCCTGGCTCTGAGCAGTTTGAGCAGAATAATCAGAGCCTAGCAGGAACCTACTCTTGCACTGCGGTGCTGGATGAGGGGGGTGTCGCGTTCCACTGAGGGGAACTGCGAGCAGCTCTTTTAGAAATAGATGGTCAGGAACGAAATTAAGTCAACCAAGACAAACATTGGTTGCTAAGGAAAGAACAAAATGAAAAGGAGTTACTCTATTAAAGAGGGCTAGAAAAGACAGAGGAAGAGGAAGAAAAATGGGAAAGGAATTGGCAGAGGGGTGGGGGGCAGAGAGTGTGAGAGAGCGAGAGAGAGAGAGAGAGAGAGCGAGAGAGAGAGAGAGAGAGAGAGAGAGAGAGAGAGAGAGGCCTGGCTTGGAGATGGGCAGGGTTGGACACAGGTGGCTGAGGGACACAGGGAGACAGAACAGATGTGAGGGCGAGCAAGATGCAGCGATGGCCTCGACAGGTTGGAGTCAAAGCAAGACACAAACAAAAGACACAAAAAGGCCCGAAGACTCAAAAAGCAAGTCTCAAAGCCCCCCTCCAAAAGCCAAAAGCACAGTCTCCAAAGCCCCCCAGTGAAAAAGCAAGTTTTGAAAAACCCCCACAGCTTGTGGTGCAGTCACTTTTTAAGCCCCCTGTCTCCTCCCAAAGCCTGCCTGCTGCCAGGAGACCTTTGACCCAGTCCAGTGCCCCACTGCAGTCCATGGGCAGAGACCTTTTGCCGACTGATTGCAGAGGGTCTCTGGGGTACAGTGTCCTGGGGACTCCCCTTGCCCTGCTGACAGCCTGTCCCATGGGAGACGTGAACTGGCTGCCAGGCAAAGTCTCCTCAGAGACAAGGCTTTGCTCCATTTTCTCCTGGGTGCCTCCTGGATGTGGCAAGCCCTGTGCAACCCCTTCCCCGTGTGCATCTGACAACCAGGGCAGAGACAAATCAAAAGTGAACTGGCTCCTCACAGGGGGTCATATGCTGTCACTGCTTTGGAGACTGATGTGTCTGTGCCACACTTTCCCAATTAAAGGCCTCACTTTTCTCTTGTTTTAATGATTTAAGATTACCTCCTCCCTTTTAACTTCAGTTGTTCACTCTCTGATGTTGCTCACCAGCAGCAAGGGATGTGATCACTTTAACTGTCCATGAGAATCTTGGCTAGAATTCTTGGTCAGTTCCCTCTAAAACTCAGCAAGACTTGGCTCTGTGTTTATTTGAGGAGGGCTGTGGTGCCCGGTTCATGTCTGCCTGCTCATGCAGGGAGCTGTCTGATGGTTGTGCTGTGCAGTTGTTTCTGTGGAGCTTTCCCAGTCTCCTGCAGGCCTCAGGCTCCATAGCCCTGAAGCTGGAGCACGACTGCAGAAGTGTGTGCTGTGTCCCTGATGCTTCTGGCCCACAGTACCTCAGAGCACTGAACACGGAAAAGATTTCTTGCCTGTCCTAAAGGAATGCTTTATTTGGATAGGGCACATGCTTTCAAAAGTAGCTCACAAAGCTTTTTGAACTGCTTCACATGGATTTCTCTTTCAATGTGCTTGCTTCCCATGAGCTGATACCAGTTTCTTTTCTTTAAGGGCACTGTCTTTTGTCTCCTTTTCTTCATGTTCCTACCCAGGCTTCTCTCTCAAAATAGAGAAGGACAAACACCCTGGCCACCAGCACCTTGCTAAAAGAAGATAAATGTTGACTTCCTGGAGCACTGTTCACCTTTTCTAGCATGCATTGTCTTCTCTGTTAACTTGATTAACCCAACAGTAAATTCTACTTTTCTAAACTGGAGAGATGAAAGCCTCAAATTAAAGGTTTGAAAGCACTGTATGCCTCTTCCATCTCCCTTCTAAGAGGATGACTTCAAGGTGATTAGAGGTCCAGCCTCGTAGTGCAGAAAGTCTTTTTTTGGACTACACATGCTCAACAGTCCCACTGATTTCAAGGTCTCTGACAAAACTTGGGTGATATTAGGCAGAAAGAATTCTGATGCTGCAGCTCAACCAAGATAGTGTTGGCATTTGGATCTGATTTAGTAACACAATCCCCTTTCTCCAGCTGAGATCCCAGATACTAGTCAGCATCTCCACATTTAAAGAGAGAGGCTAGCTCCTTACCTACCATGAAAGGACATTGCTTAGCTCATGGTTAACATATGAAGCCATAAGATTTCTGTATCTTTTTCTTGTATGGGGGGGAGGAGGCAAAATCTCTTTTTATAAGACAAAACACCAATTTGCCTAGAAACCTGTTTCCTTTATCCTGACTTCGCTTCCCATGTTACTTCTTCCTAACTTTTATTTTTGACCATAGATGTAAACTGCATTTTGAATTATTTCTTCAAAGAGTAAGGCAAATGCCAGCACATGTACTGTGATTTTACAAAGATATTTGTGCTGAATTTCAAACTCCTGCCATAAGTGTTTTCCAATTTTTATTCAAATCATCTGATGAATTGACCAGCTAGACTTTAGATATAGAATTACCTCAAAGTAAGGGGAAATCAATCTGCATGCTCAGGAAAAAGTTGTGGCCCTTCCATTTTAGCCTGAAAGAAAAAATAAATTATCCAGAATTCCCAAGTTTTCTTGCAGGTTTTCTTACACTGGATAAAAAAGATCAAGCAAACGGTGGTTTACATGGGTACCCAAGTATGTTATGGCATACAGGGAGATAGCAGGTATGATATAAATTTCCACAGAGGAAGGTCATTTCATGAGGACCTTAAAGGCCTCTACTGATATCTCAAAAAGACAGAAATTCTTAAAATGTGATCACAGAGATCACAGTCAGGCAATGCCAGGACAGTGTGCCAGTAAGAAGTTGGCATTTTCACCCCCTAACTGGAACTTCAAAGTCTCACGTGGCCGAGTTCTTCCATTCACCTTTAAATACCTTCCCTGAACACTTGTTCACGCTAGCTCACAACTTACCAACATTCTGATCCACCTGCACAATTTCTAGAGGGAGAAGAATAAGAGTGCTGCCCTTACACAACCAGATGCGTTGTCCGTCTTGTATCTGCAGCCACATCCTACTTTGCTAGCAAGGTTTTCTCTTAAAACACAAACTTTGCCACAGTGAAAGATGTCTGAGAATGCTCTATGGGCTCTCATCTCCTGACCTTTTCCCCTCTGAATTTCCAAACACACTGACAAACCCTGGAATCTAGTGGACCAGATCTGATTTCTCAGAAGACTGGAGCACTGAAGAATCCTTTGTCTTGGTTGCAGCCTGGCAGGTTTACTAATGCAGCATTTACATTAATTTTGTCTCCAGAAATGGCCTTTATCTAACATTTAGCTGATCATTATTGAAAAACACATGTGAAATTATGCCAGTACGTCTTCAAAGCCCCTAAATGATGTCCAGGTGTTAGGAACATAAAGTACTTGTTGGTAGAATTGCTTTGTCTAGGGCTTGACAGGCTTCGATGATCTCAGGCCTTTTGGGAGGTTAGCAAAGCTTGGGAAGAAGGACATGCTTCTGATAGTGGGCACAGAGAGTGCAGAATTTACAGGGCACAAGAGCACTTGGCAGAAGTCCCAAGAGGAGGAAGAAACCAAGTCAACTCAGCAAGCATGCTAAAATCATCTCCAGCTGGGTAGAAGGCAATTCAGGCAGGGGAATATTGCAAGCACCAACTCCCAGCCACCGACCCAATAAACCAATGACTGAAAAGAGAAAGACTGAGCGTAGGACTAATTAGCATGGGAAGCCAAAGAATCATGTAACCAATCAAAGGTAGGATACCAGTTAATAAGAGGACCAGGTAGTCTTTAGCCAATGAATACTGATGCCTTTGTTTGCTAAAATGGTGTGAAGTTTGGATGGTCGGAGAGCCAGCCTCTTGTGGCTTATCCCCCAGCTCCCTGCTTTGCACAAAGTAGAGCAGAAAACAGAAATACCTCGTCTTGGTGTGTGAACTGGCACCGTGCAGTGGGCAGCAAGCCCACACTGGGGTGAGAGAAGAAACACAGGGGCACAGTCCATCCTCTTGTGTACTTACACTGCTGTCAGCAAATGCTCCAATTTCAGACTACAATGCCTTTTTTTTTTTCCATTGGCTTCCAGTATGGAGAAATACAGCTACAGATGGAATAAGTACATAGAATCACAGAATCATGGAATGGTTTGGGTTGGAAGGTGCTTTGAAGGTTACCTCATTCCAACCCCCTGCCATGGGCAGAGACATCTTCCACTATCCCAGGGTTCTCCAAGCCCTGTCCAAGCTGACCTTGGAAACCTCCAGGGGTAGGTCAGCCACAGTTTCTCTGGGCAACCTGTGCCGGGGCCTAACACTCACAGTAAAGGATCAATTCCTAAAATTCAGTCTAAATCTACTCCTGTCAGTTTGAAGCCATTCCCCCTTGTCTTGTCACTCCAGGCCCTTGCAAACAGTCTGTCTCCATCTATGGTGGAGCTCCTGCAGATACTGGAAAGATCCAGTTAGGTAGCCTTGAAGCTTCTCTTCTCTGGACTGAACAATGCTAATTCTCTCAGTCTTCCCAAAGTCATAAAACTGGAACACTTATCCTAGTGTTATTATAAATACTTATCGTTAGTAGAAATGCCATTATCCATAGTATAAGCTTACCCAAAGAACTTCACTGATATGCTTAACTATAAAAGAAGGAACTACTTCTCTAGGTGAACATGGCATGAAGGTTTTTCTGGCCTGTTTCCTGATTTATGAGTTTACTTTTAAAAAATCAGTATAAGAAGAAGACAGCTGTGGTTTTAGTTTTGCTGTAGGTTAACTCTGACAGGCAGATAAACCCCACAGACTTTCTCATCTCTCCTCTGCAGCGGGGTGGGGCAGAGAGAAGGGCAACACTGAGAAAACTTGTGGGTTCAGATAAAGGCAGATTAGTACGTCAGGCAAAATTCTATGTGCAAGCAAAGCAAAATAAGGAATTATTCCCTGCTTCCTAGGCTGGCAGATGTTTGGCCATTTCCAGGAAAGTAGGGCCTAAGCCATAAGCCCAAATGTCCCCCTTTCCTCCTTCTTTCCCCCAGCAGTGCTTGCTCAGCAAGATGCCGTGTGGAATAGGATTCCCCTTCCGTCTGGTGGGGTGTCCCAGCTGTGTCCCCTCACAGCTCCCCGTGCACCTCCTTGCTGCTGGGCTGCTGGGAGAAGCAGAAGAGACCTTGACACTGTGTAAACACTGCTCCGCAAGAACAAAACCACCGGTGTGTTATCAGCACTGTTGAGGCTGCAAATCCAAAATATGGCATCACACCAGCCACTATGAAGAAAAAGAACTCCATTGCAGCAAAACAGAATACAGGTTCTGAACCTTGCCTGCAAACTCCATTGCATTTATTCCATTTTAGAAAATAGCTGTTTCTACCAGCCCAAGTGAAATCCAACCTTGAAGCTATGTAATGACCAGTTCCATTAGCATCTTAAAAGTGCTCAGAGGAAACCTATCTCCTAATAAACTGGTGTTTATGTTTGGTTTTATGGGATTTTTTTCCCTCCATAGGGAGAATAGAAAAGAATACAGCAGCATGCTCAGTTGGTTTATTAAAATCAATGAGTTAGAAAGCACTAAGCCGCTATGGAACTGGGGAAAAGAGAGTATTAATAGACCATGATAAAACATTCCACAAAAACACAGTTATGCTAAAGAGTATCCTTTTCCTTTCTGCAACAGGTCTGTCACAGAGGGCACAAGCGGGGTGGTACAGAAAGCTGCATCAAACCCTTGTGGGGGAGAGTTCTTTGTAATGTAAATGGAAATCCTGTGCAGTGACAGAGGTCTTGTAAGAGCTGTAAATTAGTACAATGCCTTCAGCTTTAAATGCAAGCTAGAAGCATCCCTGCTCCCAGAGCAGCAACCTTTCTGTCATTGCTCTTGGACTGCAGCTTCAGAAACAGGCAAAACAGGCCTCAGCTTAGAAATCTGAAAAGCTCCCTTTGGTTTCCTTGAGCAGATTCAGGAGTTACCTGCATTATACATGTTAATACCTAAGAAGAAAAAAAAACAAGGTCTTCAAAAAGTCGGAACAGTTTGGTAATTTGTAGAAAGTAGTTTTGCTCAAAAATACAATGGCTTATTAGATCAGTCTGAAGATGACATTCACAGTGCTCCTGACGATATTGTGCACTGTCCTGTTACAATGGATAACAACTGGACATAGCCAGTAGGATGACTGCATACGCTTTTCAGACTTATTTTTAGTATTCATTGAATTCTCATTCTTTTGTATACCTCAGCTCTGCTGTAAAATTCAGAAACATTTTTTAACAAGCTTCTAACAAGTTACTCTGGATCCATAATTACTGAGACCAAATGGAGTCAAAATGCCAAGTGGGATTACTCTTTCTCAAAGCCTGCAGTTACACAGAATAAAGCAGTACATAAATCATTGTGTGCATCCCCATACACGTAACAGTCCAGTTATTGACCTTACTACTTACTTACATTCAACGTGTGCAATCACTTTTTACTTTTGCCACAAATTACCTAAAAGACTAACCTACAAATAATATCTTGAAACTGTTTAAATTCAGGAATGGCATTGCAATACCCTGAAAAATTCTACTGTACCTAGTGCTGGTGCAGTACTACAAGAGAACTGTAAGTGTGTATTACTAGTTGTTATTCATATTAGGTCAAAGTGGCTCAACTCAGCTTTACAAAGCAGGGAAGAAGTCCTGGAGAGTTGAAATGATGGAGTTGGGACAGTGTAACCAGTCTGCTTTATATGAGAGATGCTCTTAAGCATTGGTGGTAGTAATGTACTCATCTCCTGTAACTTTGCTTCTTGTAGGTGATCCACTATCCACCTCGGCATTTTTATGACCTTTTTTTTATCCTTCATTTCTTCAATTGAGTTCCAAAAGGAAACAAAGAACTTCAATGTGACTACCAAAATAACAGACATTTTTTCAAAGAAAAAAAACCTGAGGGCTTCTAGAAAACACAGCAGAAGTGTTGAAATGTATAAACCGTAGAAGACATTGAACCGTATTTTTACATGACGCTACAT